>NC_031771.1:843155-871585 GCF_001522545.3 Parus major
CATGGGGCAGGGCATTGATGGGCCCATTAACAGAAGGTAGCCCGGGGGGGGGGCGGGGGGAGGCAGGGAGCACTGCCTCACCTGGTTTCAACAGTACATGAGGATGGTGATAGAATATACTGCAACCCAGGACACCAAGCCAGCAAGCTCAGTCACAGTACTGAAGAAAAAAAAACCAAAACAACAAAGATAAACAGGCAAAACCCACAGAAACAGCAGGATCTCTGATCCAAGATACCAGCTGTGTGAGTCCAGTCAAGCCACCTCTGCTGAAAGAGAGTGGCTGCCTCTCACACTGCCCCCAGTTCCCTCTGGGAACACTGGCCTGGCTCCCATTCATTGTGATAGCCCTGGAGCCAGGGAGGATGGGGAGTGGAGACAGCTACCATACCTGGGCACAAAACAAAACAGATCAAAACCCCAAAACCAAGATGGGATAATAAACATCCTCAAGACATTTCTCTCTGTCTCTTTTATTATTAAATAAAATTTACCAATTTTTTTTTTGATACCTATATCTAACCTTGTTTAGTTTTAATCATGAATTTTTAGGTTTTTTTTTGAACCTTCAAAGTTCTTTCTGTTTTATATAAGGAGTCTTAATTTTCTTTGCTCTCTGGGTTTAAACCAGATCATAACAATATGTTTGTAGAACCTTGGGTGCTCTATTGCCTATCTCTGTGTGTGCTTTTCAGGGAGTCTTTAGGCCACAGGAAAACCACTTTTACTTGCCCACAGCTTGGCTTCCTCATTGCTTTGGATTTGTAACCCCAAGGTAGTTGAAGCTTATACATGCCAAGTCTAGAAAAACTCATTGTCATTGTAGCCTGAGTTGTTCTCATTGGTAGGGCTCTGATAGAGATGAAGTATCCCAATGGTTAGAAAGAAGCTCAGCTTTATGCAAAACTGTTCCTTCCTCTTTAAGGGTGATGGATTAATGTCCATTGGCTCCTTGGCTGGCACCATCTCTTCCTTCATCTTTTCTCTTTGGATATTTCACTGTCAGAAGAGGTAGTGCAGTAGGAGCATCACTGGTTGAGAATGCTTAGTCCAGAAAATTTTGGGTTTGTGCCTTACCATACAGTGGATTTGTCTATGTAAAAATGGAACCAATGAGGTTCCAAAGGTCTTGGGATATGGCTTAAAATTGCTATAAATGAATTAGTTTGGTTATGAGCATCTTATCTACCTCTGTTCTATAGACCTTGTGCTTTTGAGGAAAATGACATTTCAAAGAAAGAAGCAATACAAAATGCAGGAAAGCTTCTCAGCATGTTGACATGGGGATCTTGCAGACAAAGCAACACAATTGATTTGTACATATTGTCATATTCATGTTAATTTCTTATCACTTTTGAAGTGATTATATCCTTAAAGTAAGTATAATTGTTTCTAATATGTTTAATTTTTTAAAAAGTGTTCCGTTTCTCTCTTCAGTTTTCATGCTTACACCTCAGACAAATTACAAGGAAGAAACTTGTTTTGTTCTTCAATTATCAACAATTCATCATCAATTACAGCACAATAGGCTTCTGACCCAATACATCTTTTATGATAGCTCTTGATGAAATAACAGCTATTTTTAGTAAGCCCCACCTAAAGTCCCATTAATCTTTATTTCAGTAGCCTGCAATGGAGATCAACTGAAATCACAAGATTGGGGTCAGAATTAGAAAGAGTATTAGGAAATGGAAACTTCTGTTATCTCCCTCAGTACTACAGAGCTCACAAGGAAGGATACACTGTTGAGGCTACTTTTCCTACCTACCTACGTACCTACGTACCTACGTACCTACCTACTTACCTACCTCACCAAAGTTAAAAATAACTTTAATTTTTTTTAATGTACTTAAAGACAGTGATTGAATAAACCCTCTTTGTGAGTATATTTTTGTTAAGAAGACAAAAGACACCTGAAACTGCTTTTTATTTTGTAAGGGTAGGAGATGGAGTTGTTCAGCAATGAAGATTACCTTCACGCTGTCTCTGTCTTAGATGGCTGTAAACTCATGGGAATTCACTTAAGTTATTCCTAATTTACAGTACTCTAAGAGAAGGGTCAGAGAATAGTTAGCTTCAAGAAAATGGAACAGGTTTCTAATTCACTAATACCTGGCAGTTCTAGAACCTTACATTTATGTGTCTTTTGTAGGAAGGCATTTTCTTGGTCAGAATGCTGCTGATGGAATTAGTTTTAGAAATCAGGAATCCACACCTTTCAAATGGTAAATTTCCAAGTCTCTGCTACAGTGAATTTGAAGTGCAGTTGTGTCTGGAGAATGTGTTTTTTCTTTTAGCCTGTACTGCTTGCTTTAGGAGCTTTTGGATTTCCACTACCAAGGCTTTCATGTCACTGTTCAAAGAAAAGAAACCAAGATGTACAGCTAACAACCAAACAAGACACAAAGTTGTTATGTGCCAATATTACCTATGAGAATGAAATAGTACTTGTTTTGTACAGGACTCAGTTCTTTGTAGGTCTTTGTAGGAAATGGTGGGATATACTCTTTTCTCATCTACCACTGAAATTGATCTTGTCAGCGGACATGAGCTTCTTTCAGAAACCCTTCATGAATATGTTTGGTAGTATCAGTATATATCTGTTAATTATCTTCAGTGTCTATCTGTTATCTTCAGAACAAAGACTGAATCAGGCTGGAAAAATTGTTTGGGAATACTGCATGAGATGGGTGGTACCATTTGCTGACCTGCCACTGTTTGTGCTGCTGCTACAGACAGGGAATCCACTGCTCCAGATCTGCCTGAGTAACATGGATCAGATGGTCCCCTTTTTTTTTCTCTTTTCCTTTTTCTTAAGTTGTCTGTTTTGACTGCACAAGTTGTGGCCCTTAAGGAAAGTCACCTGGCAAGATCATCAAAGCACTGACTTATGTTAATAACAAAATAAGAACATCAGTAGATCTGTATTTTCTACCTCTGAAGGGAATACCTTCACTGAAGGGAGCAGAAGTTACCACTCAGAAGGATGTTTAGTTAACAAAATTGCATTTGTTTTAGAAAATAATTTCTCTGACTATCATCTGTTCATTTCTTGCATGACTCCTGTATTCTACTGGTCTTCTGGGTGTGTTTTTCCTGCATTACTTGTCCACACACTGCTCTTCTCTTGCATTATTCATGGAAGCATTTTTCCCTGTATGCTATCTTGTTTGCCAGTTATTGTTTTTACTTCCTGGTCAGGGAAGAAAATGTCAGTGGGAAAACTTGTATCTTGCTTGGTGCCCCTTCAAGAATGCTGCTCTTGTTTTGTGACTTGTTCTTTTTTCTATCTTTGGTAATTTATAGCAGCTACTGCCCTTGAAAGTGGAGAGCACAAACCTGAGCATATAGTTATGACTAAAGGCAGATCCCTGAAATGCTGAGCTTTGGCATAGTGCTGTGGTTTGCATCTGAATTACAAACAAGGCTAGTCCATGATATACAAGAAACAAAGTGGGAGCAGAAGCCCATAACCAATCAACTAACCAGCACAAACCCCTGCTTGATCCAAGAAGGGATCAGATAAATATAAACAAAAAATCTTTCTCTGGAGAAATGTTTGGTGATGACAGCTAGAAATTTTCTTGTGCCATTGCATCTAAGCATAGATTGTTGAGGTTGTTTTTTTTTTTTCTCTTTAGGAAGCAGATGACTACCTGATTCAACAGTGTTTTTTGAAAGGTAGCTGTCAACCTGCTGGAAATTCCAGATCAGAATAATAATTGCACGATTATCCTAGTTTTGCTGGATGATGTTCCTTTCCTAATGCTTCCCCCAAGCTTTGTTTGAAGTCTAGGGTTACTTTTTTGTCTGTTACTCAGATAGATATGAGTTAAGAACAGCATATTGCCTTCAGAATATTCCTGTTAGAGCTCAGCAGGGATACAGTGCCTGGGATAGCTACAAAACTATTTTTTCAGTTTGATTCATACTGAGACAGAAGTGAGTCTAAAGTTTCTTTATAGAGTTCAAGGGAACTATTGACACCTCCTTGAGCCTGGGAGTAGAAATTCTGGGAAAATGGCTGCAACTCACCCATTTAAAAGCAGTTTTCATGCAGTATGGAAGTGAAGAAGTTTTTATTTGTTCCACATCAACCTGTTTCAGGTGCTGAAATGTTTCACAAGGCAGTGGTCAGTCAAACTTAGTGTGGTTCCCAAGAGCTACCAGTGTCAAAGGAGTGTAGTGGGTTGACTTTGGCTGGACAACAGGTCCCCTCCACAACTCAAGGGAGGATAGAAAATATAACAAAGGGTTCATGAGCTGAGATAAAGACAAGGAGAAATCAATCACTGATTACTGTGACAGGCAATACAGACTTGACTTGGGGAAATTAGTTGCATTTATTACCAATCAAATCAGACCAGGACAATGAGAAATAAAATCTTAAAAACATCCTCCCCCTCAACCCTCCTTTCTCCCCATGCTCTGCCTCCTCCCCTACAAGCTGAGCAGAGAGACAAGGAGTAGGGGTTATGGTCTGCTCATCACACATTCTTCCTGCTGCTGCTCAGGGATAGGAGTCCTTGCCCTGTGTCCCTCCCATGGGAAAGTGTTCTCCATGAACTTCTCCAAAGTGAGCTCTTCCCATGGGCTAGTTCTTCACTAACTGTTCCAATGTGGGTCACTCTTCCATGGGGCGAAGTCCTTCAGGAGCAGGCTACTCAGCGCAGGTCCTCCACAGAGTCACAAGTCCCACCAGAAGATCTGCTCTAATGTGGGCTCCTGTCTCCATGGGCCCATAGAAATCTACACTGACACAAGCTTCCCATGGGGTCACCAGCATTCTTCGGTCATCCACCTGCTTCACCCTGGTCTCCTCCACAAGCTGCAGGTGGATCTCTGTGTCCCCGTGGACCTCCATGGGCTGCAGGGGCACAGCTGCTTCACCATGGCTGCGCCACAGGAGCAGCCTGTGGTGCTCTACCAGCTCTGGTACCTGGAGAACCTCCTGCTCCTCCTCCTTCACCTTGGTGTCTTCAGAGCTGTCCCTCTTACAGCTCCCCTCCCCTCCTCTCCCCGTCATAGAATTATCCTGGAGCCAGCTGGCACTGTTTCTGTCAGACATGGGGAAAGCATCTGTAACTTCTCACAGAAAGCCACCCCTGTAGTCTGCTTACTTCCAAAGCCTGGCCATTCAAACCCGAAATAGAAGCTCAGAGAAGAAGTTGCAAAACTCAGTCTGGAAAACTTTTTCAGACATGAAGCACAGCTTCTTTAGCTGTTTTCTATACATTAATGTTCATTTGGGTATATTTTCATAATGATGTTGGATCTGTTTAGGATTTATACAGACATTGCTAGATCCACATCATCTAACCTTTGTGGTTTTAGTTTTTCAATTAGATTTAAACATAAAGCACCCTGAGTGCCAATTTAATCACATTGTATTATTGATTCGTTTTCTGGCAGTATCCTGTCTCTAACTGTCCAGGCTGACTTCTGAAGGAAGCTACTTATAAAAATACAGTCCCATGGGCAATGATTAGAAAGGAAAGACTAAAAGAAGGGTCTGTGCTGAAGGAGGAGTTAGTAGTCAATACAGGCAGAGGAAACTGTGCATATTATCATGCAAACTTTGACTAAACTCTTGGATGCATAAAGAAGACCTCATGTACACACTCACAAACTCAAATTGAAAAACAAACCCCTACTGAAGCAAGTATTTTAAATGTCCTCATAATAATTTAAATAATCTGTGAATTTATAGTTAAAATATAATGCAAAAATAACTTATCTAGAAGGTGCTTATTGGACCTCTAGGTGATGTGTGGATATCAATTAGTAAGAATTACATTTATTATTTCTGATTAGCCTTGGCAACCCACTAAAACACAGAATTATAGTATAAAAGGACACATGTTTAGGGCTGAGTTTGTGCTTAAAGGAAGGACTCAGCATCTCATATCTCTGTAGAACTTAAATCTCTCTGTGCCTGTGAATTCTTCCCCAAACTGCTGACCTATTTGAAGCCTGGAAGAAATTTGCAGGTAGATAGAGAGCCAAACCACTCCCTTCTGCTGGGGCTTGCTTCCAGGATGAACTACTACCATTCTTCTCTTTCAGATGTCAGCTCAGGCTTTGTAAGGAATGCAGAGGTGAATTTGCATCACATTGCTAGGTCTGTTACTGCCTATATGTGCTCCATACCAACTTTGTCAGCTGACTTTGATGTCGGGTTACTTTAATATGCTGAAGTAGGATGAGTTAGGAGTTGATTCATGATTGGATCAGACATCCTTGCCTTGGGGCAGCAACATCTGTTAAGCAGGTGGGGGAGAAAGGCAGGGAGTGGCAGCAGCTTCAGCTATCTAATTTTCGTAGGCTGTTGCATGTCTGCCAGAGCCCTGTGGTCACACGTTACCCCTCATTAAAATGTCCTTCCTGGACCGAGGAGCTGCTGCTCATTGTTCTCAGTGATGTTGAGGTTTACAGGATCAAAGGTTCTAGCTTTGCTTGACATATGGGCACAGACTATATTTGCTTACTGCAAAAGCAAACCCTTCCTATCAAATGAGCCTGAGCTCTGCAGTGCTTTCTCCAACCCTCACCATATGGAAAGGGAGGGCTACAGTTTGAAATGCTTTTCCTTTCTTCTTTTTCAGTTTTTCTGACATATTCCCCACCTTACTGCGTTGGCACTGCAGTTTTCTAATGTGTTTCAGGAAATCTTTTCCCTGTTCATATCTTAAAGACAGTGCTCATTCAGCTGCAGGCACCAGTGAGCCATCCAAATGCTACAAGGTTGGCCTGGTCACCCAGTTTTAAGGTATCCCAGTACTCAATCTAAGGATCAGCTGTCATGGACAAAAATTTGCAGTCTGTTCTGGACTCTGTACACAAAATAGTTAACATTAAAAATTTAAATGTAATTTGGGTTTGTTTGGTGTCTTGCTTTTATCTGTAGGAGTCTCTATGTTGTTTTATTAAAAGTGATAAATGAATGATTTCTGGATGTCTTGCAGATTACAGGCTGAGAAATCCTGATCATCTGAAAAGTCTTGCCAGCATCTGAGAAATTTCAGTCACAGACAAGGTCTGTATTGGTAAAGAAGTTGCTAAAATTTGTTAATTATGTTTGTATTTTTCTTGATCAACTTCCCAAATTCCAGCAAGATAGAAATTTATTTACCTGATTAAATGTATCTGTTTGCATACTTCAGGATTTTAATTAAGATACATTTAGACTACATACTGGGTTCAACTATGTTGCATGCAGGTGTTTTATGCATAGAAATGGGATTTCAGGAGTAAAGGATCACTTGGGATGCAGAATGCAGAACTGGGAGAGGTACTGCTGCAAAGCCTGGTCATACAGATGAGTTTTTCAGCTTCTTCCCTAAGAACTGTTATAGAGGGGCTGTAAAGTGAATTTGTCAACTGTCATAAATGCAATGGCAAAATATGGTTAATATAAAAAGCAATTTATTATAAAACAATTTTGATCAGAAATGACGAGAGAAAAACCACAATAAAATAAGTCAGCGCAGTGCTGGGTGGACAGGGGTCTGTACCCAGAGGTACAGATTTCCCAAATCCACGAAGAAGGGACTGCGGTTTGGGGTTTTTATTGGGATTTTGTGTCCTGAGGCCAAACTCCGAGCAGTTGCTGTTCAACAAAGAGTCTAGATGGTTGGTTGAATGAATTTCCTGGAACCGCCGAGCTGAGTCAATAGCTAACTGGGCAGAGTCCTTTCGCATGTGAAAGGTTCTGAGTGCTTCCTGATTGTATCTCCGGTTGGGCTCTCAGGGTGAAGTGTCTAAGTCCGGTGTGGAGCCGATGGTCATCTCGGCCTGGCTTCGCTCATTGTCTAGCCTGATTGCCTGTGTCCTGCTCTTTCTTTCAGGCTGGCAAGCGTCGCCTAGGGTCATTACCGCCTGAATGGGTATTCACTGCTGGGTTTTAGGAAGAAATCTTTAGGCCATACTATATTCTGTTACAAATACAATTATATGCTTATTTTATTCTTTCACGAATTTTTATCCTAAGTTACATTTATCACATCAACCAAATGTTTTCATTATCACCTTTGAAACTTTGTTATTTCTTGTGCTTCATGCTTTTTCTCATTCTTATCTCTTATTCTGAGTGTGTGCCCCAGGGAAGCATTACAGTAACATTGAATTCTGCAGCTCCTGCCTCTCTTTTTCCAACAAGCACAGTCATTAGTGTGAGACCCAGGCAGTGTGCACAGAGCCATCCAACTTTGGGCTTTAAATTGAAAGAGGACAGGCTTAGATTACATATTTGGAAAACATTTTTATGATGAAGGTCATAAAACACTGGCACAGATTTCCCAGAAAAGTTGTGGATGACCCATCCCTGAAAGTGTTCAAGGCCAGGTTGGATGGGGTATTGAGCAGTGTGGTCTAGTGCCCCAGCTCATTGCTGAGAAGCTGGACTAGGTGACTGTTGCAATCTGCTCTGTGATAAATATAGCATTGGATAAAAATTCGTGAAGGATAATAAAAGAATTATATGCTATATTTGCAATACTGTAAGGACACAAAATGCGAAATAATCCAAGGATTCCTTCCCGAGTCGAGCAGTAACAATCGACGGCGACACTTATCAGCACGAGATAAAGAGCAGGACACAGGCAATCAAACCGGACAATAAGAGTAGCCAGGTCGAGATATCCATCTACTCCGCACCCATACTGGCCACTCAACCCCGGGAAATGCAATCAGAAGACACTCAGAGCCATCCGCATGTGAAAAAACTCTGCCCCATCGACTGTTGACTCAGCTCGACAAACCCAGGAAATCCATTCACCCACACATCCAGACTCTTTGTTGGACTGTGCTCATCCCGGGTTTTTGCCCCAGGATACAAAATCCCTATAAAAACCCCGGACCGCAGTCCCTTCTTCGTGGATTTGGGAGATCGGTACCTCTGGGTACAGATCCCTGTCCACCTGGTGCTGCGTTGATTTATTTATTGTGGTTTTTCTCTCATTATTTCTGATCAAAATTGTTTTATAATAAATTGCTTTTTTATATTAACCCTATTTTGCCATTGCATTTATAACATGCTCTCAGGGGACCCCTCTGTTCTACCCCCCGTGGTGGGAGTCCTGCCCTTCACGGAACACAGGCGGGGGAGAGGTCCTGGAGTGGATGAAACACGGACTAAAACTATCTAGACACAGGAGGCCCAAACTTGCTTGGAATAATGCCGGGTTTATTGCATATCGTCCATCCGGGGCAAGAAAGAGGCTGAAATGCCCTGGGTCTTATCTCTTATACTAGGGGGCGGGGGTGATCAGGCGACACAGGGAAGTTACATCCAATGGGACGCGAAAGGAAAAGGTTTTCAGGTAGGGACTTACATTACACAGACTGAGGGTGACTTTTTCCTTAGGAACATACCATGATTTTTAGATGCACTACAACAGGTGACCTTTAAAACTCTCCTAACCCAAGCTATTCTATGATTCCAAGATAATTAAGCAGGAGAAATTTGGATTGTGTTTGTTTTCTTCAGGAAAGAAGTTGGGAACATAGTGCTTTGAAAAATCATGAAGATTTTTCAAAGATGATATCCTGTGCAGGCAGAACAGCAAACCTGTTCAGTCTGTTGTGGTGTTTTGGAAATAGAATGGGTATTTCTGCTAAGCACTTTGAACCAATAAATACTATAAACTCTTGGCCTCATTAATTGTTCTCACATTCTGTGAAGCAGGAAAACAGACAAAGATGAATAATCTTAATTCCCAGTCCCTTTATCTAATTTAAACAGCATTCAGTGGCCTTTAGCCAGAGAACTATTTTTCAAAAGCCTTTTCAAACTCTGTTTTAACATGACATCCAGACTTTCAGCTGTGCCTGAGATTTTGCCAAGCTTAGAGGAAAGTCAGGGCATTATATAAAACATACCAGCTGCTTCTAACCATGTTCCAATAAAGAAATAAAATAGATCAATAAAGCAATAAAATAGATCATTAAAAAGCCATTATAATACGGATTTTGGAAGTTCCTGTTAGCAGAGCATTTGCGGGTATTAACTGAAAATGTGTTTACTTTAGGGATGAGTGGCTGCAATATCTGCTGTCACTCACTGACTAGAAGCTTTTGCTGCATGCAGGCACCATGCCCATCTCAAAAATGTGCTGGCCAGGTGGCAGTCCTGTTATATGCCTTATTAAGAACATACTGTTAAAAGGAGAAGTATGTCAAAACTTTAATCATCTTTCAACTAAACCCTGTTTTAGAAGTTTGGAAATTTTTCGCTCAGATGTTTGTATCTATGTAGTCCTGATTAGGCAATGACATTGTTCCTCTATTAAAATAAGATGTTAAATTATTTGAACTCTGTTTTCTTGAAGGTATTAATGGGCAATAAAAGATACATAAATAATAACAAAATCATCAAACTTAATATGTCATCAGTGATCCAAACAGCAAAATTAATTGCTCTTCTTAATAAAACCAAAATCCTCTGTGTACTCCAGAGCAATGGAATTACCTAAAGAAAAAGAAAATCCATAAAGTGCTTAATGCTTGACTTGCTGCGGCGTATTTCCTATTATAATTATAAAAAAATTCACCTGCTGTATTTTCTAGCTGCTTACCTTTTATAGATGCGGCAAGTTCAGAAAATTAAGACAAAAGGAACAGAAACAGACAAATATTTGGTTTTTTTTTTAATGTTTCCTGTGTTTGAATGGATCCTATTATAAAATATGGTCCAGAAGTTGGACATACTCAACTACATCTTAGGCTGATCATCCATATTTTAAAGAAATTGAGATCATATAACTACGGATAAGAGTAATTGATTTCTTTAATTTTAAGAAAACTATTCTATCATGTATTGTTCATGTAAGAAAGAAAATCCCACATGTGAAACAGCTACAATAAAATAAAATTTCTTGTCTAAAAGAATTTTCAGGTTTCTAATGACCTTAATTTTCTGTAGACAATATTCTTTATCCCCCTGCAATTCTTGCAGATAAAAAACAAATGAGTAATATATTATTAATTCTAAAGTAGATGAGCTAAAGCTGTTATAGGACTATGGATTTATTTGTTTACAATGTTCCTAACCCTGAGTGTTTTGCTGAGCAATGACATGTTGGGTGCCTTGTGTTGTAGGGCAGGAGTTTGTTTGCTATAGCTCTGATAATTATAAGGTCATGAGATCTATAAAGAAGTAAAATTGCTGCTCCTGCTAGGTGAGGTTTTTTCCCAGAACAAATGTTATACTTAGCTATGGTATTTAATAGCTGAAGGAGTACACTTCCAGAAGGGACCATACAAGTCTATAAGTGTGGTCACGCCCAGCTCCTCTGTGAGAGCAGAATGAACTAAGCAAAATGAAGTCAGCCAGCCCCTGCTGAGCACGTAGGCTATGGGCAGGAAGTTTAATGCATTTTCCTGTTCTCCAATTCATCCCATTATTCTCCCCCATTTCTCATTACTTCTTGAAATTTAATCCTTACACATAGAAGTAGTCAATCCTACTGGACATCTGAAGGATCAGGCATTATATGATGTGTGACGTCAGACCTTGATGAGGACAACTGTGTCCTTCCTCAGGACACAACAAGAATGTTCAGTCCTTGGTGGTGTTCTGGGAACAAAATACATGACTTGTATGTTTGAGTTCTGATGCCCAAGGATAAATTTACAGGACTGGCAGTTGCTATAGATGTAGTGCTGTTTGCAGAGTGATCAACACTTGCTTTGGAAACTACTGACATGAAGTGAATTTTCTGAGGAAAGTCTTGACATAACTGCAAGAGTGATGAACTTCCGAAGGGATTTTAACTTCCAATGAATTTGTTAGTTTGTTACAGTACTCTCAAAGTACATGCATTCTGATTTTACATGAAGTTACATCCAAAATATATTCCTGGAAATGGATACACCCTTAAACAGAGGAAACAAATGCAGAGAACTGTTTTTTCTCACCTGTTATTAAATTTTAACCTCAAATGTCAGGTACTTCTTAAAAAAAGAAAAAAAATAAGATCTGCAATAATGATCCTCAAGTAAGTCTTTCTTAATAACTTAATTCCTATATGCATTAGTGCCTAAAGGAGATAGAAATGAATCTCATAAATGTCAGAGAGACAACATCAGCAAAATATTTTCTGTAGAAGTAACAAATTTCAAAATGTTTTCCTTTGAAATCACAACCAAACATAACAGCAGTTCCTTTCTCAAATGGTTAAGTAATCCTTTTATTTGAAAGGTTTTAATTATATACTGTTAGAGGGTGATTTGTTACTTTTCAATATTTATTAATTGGGACCTTTATAGCAGGAAAGTTTCTGGTAGATTTTTTTTATTCTTTACTGAAGCCTTTAAATGTGAGGTCTTGTAAACTAACCTGTGTTTTCATAAAGTGGGATGTAGGACTGCAGACCTCTATTTTAGAAATGAAGTATAATGATCTAAAGTTGCCAAGATTCTTTAAAAAATGAAACAAATATTTACCCTTAACTACCCAGATATACTGAAATACAAGCTTTGTTCCAGGTTTTTAAAATCCAATTCTACATTTCAATGAACATTTATCTACTTTTTTATTGTTGAATATTTTTTTAGTGAATAATATTTTTTAGTTGTGAATAATAACCTTTTTCCCCTAGACATTTAAAATATAATTGAAATTTGACTATATGCCTAAAAGCATTCTGGCAGCAATTAGTCACTATAAATAGTATATTACTCGGCCTCACTTGAAGCTAAATGGTATTGGATTGTTTATATTCAACAAATGGGAATATGATGCCATTTTTTTTTATCTGGAGAAGCATTCCTTGTGGAGATGGCTTCAGCAGAACTGTCTGGAAAGCAGAATTTACTGTCTTGAGTGCAGTGCTCTGCCATTCTTGTGTTCCTGACTAATTTTGCTCTACGGTTCTCTGTACAGCTTGGTCACTGCCAGCTCAGGGACCTCACATTGACCCAGCCCTCTGTGGAGCAGTGGAATTTTACCATTTTGGCTGGGATTCATTTGCTCAAATGTAGACCCTCTGATGTGTGTCTAAATGTGAATAAACGGCTACACTCCATTTCCAAGCAGTGAAAAAAAGGATGAATGTCAGGGAAACAACTGATTTAATTTTAAAGGTAGATACGTGAAAAATGTTAAATGGCCATGGCACTCAAAATGCCTTTTCCTCTGCCATCTGTTTAGCAGAACCTATGATACAATATATAGTTGAATATAATTAATTCTATCTTGTCGAGTTTCAGTGGTGATTCTGATAATATTTCCAGGTCTCAAAGAGACCTGGAGAATAGTTGATGTTTGCTAGAAAGGTTTTTATTGTATAAAAGCATCAGTCTCAAAGGCAAAATGTTTAGAAAATTGAAGTCCTTACTAAAAGTTTTGGTGCGAAGTCCAGAGCTCTGAGCAGCAGCTCACGGGCACAAGGTCCTGATATTTGGGGCAGTGACTTTTCAGTGTGGAGTTCTGTTGTCCCAGGCCATAGAAGCATTTAGTGATGATGGAGCTGCTGCTCTTCCTCGGTCCGCTGGATCGATGGATCGATGGGTGGATAAAGGTGTAAGGATGAAGGTGAAGATGGAGGATGAAGGTGGGATTCTGATCCCCAGTATAGGGGATTAAATTCATAAATCATCCAATCAACTAAAAGCATGTTTCTAAAACAATGTTTTTTACACTAATCCAAACTTAATTCTAACACGCAAAAGCAATGTTCTCTTTACCTAAATCTTACGTATAGGGTATTCACTGCTATGTGAATAATTCTATCTGTTCTATCTGAAAATGTAAACTATATTTTCATTATGTCTAGAGTTAAGTTGAACCTGTGAAGGGTATTATCACTGAACTTTAAACTGGATAATATGGCTTTTCACTAGTTAACACACACACTTAAGGTATTTAAGATATATTAAAACTTACTTAAAACTAAAACTTATACTCTTACTTTATACTTATGGTTTAACATGTTCAAGTTTCTCTAAAGATTTTAATTCAGTCTTTAGATTTCTTTTTCTCCCTGAGGAAACTCAGGGGAATTTCTATTTCATGCAATCCAACACTACCTTATGTGATGTGCTGTTAGTCATCTAAACTTAAATGTTGACGTATAATTAATATGTTTTTGGGAAATTCAGAATGGACATGAAACCAGGAGAAGTAGTAGCCTGAGGAGCTGAAAGCTGTAAATATGAACATCCACAGGTCCAACATTCAAGGCTTGCTTGAAAATGTTGGCCTTTCTTTGTTTCCCATCTTTTAAAGTATAATACCTCTTTTTAACTGCTAACAATTTTGTGCTCTCCTTAAGTAAAATCAGGCCTACAGCCAGAGTTATATAAAAAATGGACCATGAAGGCATGGTATTAAAAATAATTTGATACAAACCCTGACTAGTAACCCTGATTTTCATGTGTATTACATCTACACCTACAGGATAAGTGAATATTAATTACTATAATAGCTATTTCTGAATACACTCTTATTCTGTAAACAGAATATTTGGTCTGTCTTTCCCTTCACTCTCTTTGAAAGCATGTATATGGATTGGTCATAAATCGTTCCACCTAAAGAAAAATGCTGTGGGGAAGTCTTTCAGCATGTATGAAAGCTGTGGAATAAGATTTGCATGTGTCTTACTTGTGTTATAATGCAGCTCCAGTGTATTGACCTTTTGGCTCTGGGCAACGTAAAAGATGTCTAAGAGGCCAAAATAAAAGAAGCATGAAAATGTCTAAGAGGTTGAATTGCCTCTTAGATGAAAAACAGCAGCAGGGTCTCAAGCTGAAAACACATCACTAACGAATCTGTTCTCTGTTAATAGAAGCAGTAAGAAGATCCAACTGATACTTGTAATAGAAGTTCTCAGTTTGGCCTTTGGAATCTGGATCACGCAGGATGAAGGCATGTTAAAAATGGAGAACTAATATATCTGCTTGGTACAGTGAGAAGGAAAAAATTAAATAAAAAATAATAATAGACTATGGGATCAAGGTAGGCTAACTGTGATTGAAAATTAGAAGTGTTGAGCACCATGTGTTTTCTTTGGCATAGATGGAATGAAAGCAATTTTGGAAGCTTAACAATTCTATTTCACTGATGTTCTTTGTAATTCAATGGGAGAAACACAGCCCACTCCTCTTAAATTTTGAAGACCTTAATAAACAATTATAAAGGATGCATACACATAAAGCAAAAATTGCGGGCCTGGGTGCCTGGCAAAGGCCAGAACACACACGTCCTTAACGAGTGGTCCTTTTATACTTTCAATAATCATTATTCAGGATGACTTCACAAATTTTTTATTTTAGGCTGCTAACCACAATCCTGCTCTGCAGGCTTCACAGCTGCAGACATCAGCAGTTTAGGGTGGTCTCATGATGTTCTCTTCTGATGCCTCTTGGAGCTTGGTACTTTTGGAGTTTTTCTGCTACTTGCTTAGGCTATTTTGATTATACAATTTGCAGTGCCCAGCATATCTTAAAATTCATGTTTACAAGCGAGCTTCTACCATAGACCTTGCTTCCCCATTTTATGGTTGCCAGTTGTCATGGCCTGGGCAGTGGTCTGGATGCTGCAACCTTCCCAGAGAAGCATCCTTAGAAGGACACTCTCAGGTACACAGGCTCTCCGTGCCCTGCCAGAATGATCTCAGCTTTGAGCCCTGAAAAACGTGGCTGAGTGACTGCAGCTCTTCCAGCAACATCCAGGCAACATGGAAAGAGGAACAGGAGCCTAGAGTGATGTTCTGGTACTCTTGGTCCACAAACAAGGAGAACTCTAGCTACCACAAAGGTGTCAGGACAAAAGACTCCAAGTAGTCAGAAGGAAACAGAGGTTTATATAGGAACACCAGGACTAGTCAACTGAGGGTTCAGGGGAGGAGCAAAGGGGAAGGACCAATGGAGTACATAAAATTTACATGGGCTGCAAGGCATGCTGGAGGCAACTCCTTTTTTGCCCCAACAAAAGGAACTCATCTAGGAACTTTCCCTCCAAAGAAGAGTTGCAGGTTCTTTGTTAATCAGCCCACTGGCCTGCATAGCCAGTAAGCTATTACAAATTTTCCATATATACAACAATTAAAAACCTACAATAATTAATGTAAACAATTACAATCTTATAACTAAAACAGATAAATTGTAGCAGAAATCCAAGTATTACAATAACTAATTATAACATTCAAGCAAGTGTCTTTGCTGGTAATTTTTGCCAGATCCTCCTGAAACTTCAATAGATAAAATAATTGTGTTTTCTAAATTCTAATTTTTCTTTCTTCTTATTTCTTCCTAACTCTTCACAGGAGTGACAGTTAATTCTGGGCCGAAAATTAACTTTGGATGTTATAAGCAGTGGCATGTGGATGACTTGCAGAGGAATTCTCCAGTGTGCCTTGGACTCATGGATCCCCTTTCCATATGCCTGGGGAAACCTGCCACAACTGCTGTCTAGTCCAGCGGCTTGGATTCCCTATTGTTGGGTGTTACGGATGGGTCATGAAGTAATTGAGGTAAATGAGGTAAAAATCATCTCACAGATGATTTTTGGTGTTAAAGAGGTTTATTAAGGTTTAAAGTTCTTTCAATATGTGACTCTGTTGTTTTAGTTTGGTTTTGGACCCCTTTTTGGACCTCGTTAATCCTCTCTTACCCCATCCATGTTGTTTCCATCAGACAACTCTGGTTGCCAGTGTTGTCAGAGACAATTTAACTTGCAGTGTGGCAAGGGTGTGTATACGTGCCCCTTGCATGGGATGGCTGGGGATGGGGGAAGCTTGCCATTGGCATGCTAACACCTCACCTCACCTCCAGTCAAGTTGTAAGAAGGTCTCCACCAATGGATGATGGAGGAGGGTCAACTGACAGACTTTGGGCGGGGCCAAAAAATATGTAAAAAAATATGTATGCTGATCATAAATATTTATGTAGCTCATGCAGGTGTATAAATGCCAGAGTCACCATTTTGTGCATGAGCCCCTAGGATAGAGCCACACTAGGCTAGAGCTCCTAGTACTGTGCTTTCTGTATTGTTATTTGGTTCGCAAATAAAACTTTTGTACCTCATTCCCACTCAGGGTCTGAGTCCAGTGTGCCTTGGAGTCATGGATCCCGTTTCCAAATGCCTGGGGGAACATGCCACAACAGCTGTCTAGTCCATGTGCCTGGATTCTCTTTTGTTGGGGTTTGGATACAGTTGGACCATGGCCATGGAAGTTGCAGTCTGATTCTTTAAATTATGCCTTGCTCCACTTTGCAATGAGATCTGTCGCAGTCTTGTCCATTAAATACATAAATTTGAGAAACAAATACACTCAACCTAGAGGTCAGTCTCACCTCCATCTACTGAGATCTGCTGCCTTTTTGGTATGTTGCGTTATACAAGGGCACGAGGAGGAAATCTCACATTTTTCTAAGACGATACATTGAGTGCCCCAGTGCCAATGGACTGTAATGAAGAATGCAGTATCAGTAGTACTGCCACAAGGAATGTTTTTGCAAGCTTATAGTTTACAGGCAGTAAAAGAGGTAAAATAGAAGTGATTCAGGTACTTAACTGCAGTAGACACACCTACACCTGTGAGAGGGACCAATCTGATTTTTATTTATACCTCAACATGTTATACATTGTTGCTGCTGGAGACCAATAGGTCACACGGACACAGCTGGAGGTGTGGCGAGAGGAAAAGAGAGCTTTATTTCTTCTCTCACAATTTATAGGTTTCTGACCACGGCCAGGGATTGGATAGTCAGGATAACACCTTCCCAACCGCACCGGGCATGACAGATATCCATCACAAGACGTGTATCAGAAAGAATGTTTACATATCTGTGTTTACAGTTACTGTCCTGGGAAAGTCTTTAGAAAACTATGTCAGTAAGCTCAGAAGCTGAGTTTCCAGAGCGACAATACATGAAGTGAAAGATTCCTATAGGCTCTGTAAACTTGCTGGTAGCCCTTGGAGTCCCCTTGGAGTGCCAATCAAGGCAGAAAAAGCTTCCATGTTCAGGCTGCAAGCGACCCCCCACTTGCCATAAAAGCAGAGCCCCGGATGCCTGGGAAAAATACCCATCGAATCGGGCTATGGAAGAAGCCTCGGCAAGTAAAAACCACACTGTGACTCAACTGAGCGCCATTTTTTTGGGGTTTCTTGGAGGGAGTAGGGACTCATCCGAAGGGTCCGCTCGGCCTCCTTCTTCCCCTCGCCTTTCCCTCTCTGCAGTCCTGCTTCCCTGAGGGAGCTTGTCGCCGAGACAGCCCAGTACAATGCTATTTCCCCGACTGAGCCGACGCTGGCTGCACCAGCTGCCGCCGCCACTGCCACCAACACGTTTCCTGCATTGCCTGCGGTAGCAGCCCCTGGCGGCCAGCCCGCTGCCAGCACCGCTGCAGCACTGGCCTGCAGCAGCGCCTCAGGCAGTGGCCCACAGCCGCCGTGCCCTGACTTTGGCAACCCGCAGCTATTCCAGGACTGCGCCCGTAACCACAGCAACCTGTTCTTCGGGAAGGCAGGGACATATAGCCGCCCAGTTTGGAAATTGCACCAGCCTGCTACAGGAGCCACGCAGACACATGGTAGCTTGCGACACACGTGTTCCATCTGCCGAGCCGACGCTAACAGAGAGCCTGGGGTGCAGCGGTAACCATCTGTCTCAGTCTTCTGTTTCTTTTTCAGTCTCTCTTTTCCCCTCTTGGCTCTCTTTTCTGTCCCACTTCGGTAGGAACACTTACCCTTCTTTATCAGTAAATAGTTCTCAGATAAAATACCGCTACATTCGCTCTTTATTTTCATCAGAGAAATCTGAAAAAAGTCCTTTTTTTTTTAGGATGTGTAATGAGTGAACAAGGATGAAAGCATCACAACAATGTTTTGAGAAGTTGTTTATGGGTTCTTTGGTTCCATGTTGTATCAAACCTGTCTTAAAAAATGTCAGCTGCTTGAGCTGATAAAAATGCAAAAGTTATGGTACAGAACAAAGGACAGAAGTCACCTTATATCTATGCAATAGTTAAGTATGGCCAAGAACAATTGTCTGCCACTAAGGGGGTTTAAGTGCTTGGCCAGCATGATCATTTGTGCCTTTGTGCAGTCAAAGCAAATCACTTTATTTAGTTTTCAGAGAAATAATGTGTAATTTTATGCCGGTTTTCAAATTAATTGTACCATAGTCAAATAAAACCTGCAAATCTATTGCTTCCCTGGCTCCAACATTATTTTCTGTCTTTGCACATAAGCATTTAATCTTGTAACACTGTAAACTGGGGGAAATTTTTCAGTGAAAATGGGGGAAAGAGGGGAGTCTGGCATAAATAATTTCTGATTTTAGACAGATCTGTAATGTGACGATTCTTATTGGTCACAATACAACCTGAAGTTATTACACAGGAAATTTAGATCTGCAAGTGCCTTGTGAAAATACAGTTAGAAACTATCTTCCAGACCAAGTAAGGAAAGGCAGAACTACTGGGGTAAGAGAATCCTCTTTGGAATAATACCTCAATAACACTGTGTTGAGGGTTAGGTGTTCTTTTTTTTTTTTTTGGTTTTGTCGTTCTGGCCTGCCCGTGGAATTTTTACCCATTAGCTGCGGAGACAACCTAACTGTGGGTATTTAGTGGGTGATTGATAAAGGACAAAGAGTGGCCGGGCCCAGGGGGGGAAGGGGGCAGGAAAGGAGGGTGGGGACAGTTTTTGGCTAGCTTTCTTCGGCTTCGGGAAAATGACATTTCGTTTTTGCTGGGTCGTGGAGCTGCTGCGGTGGGGAGAAGGAAATTTTCGCCATCACCCAGACGGAGCTTCTGCTTCTTCTCCTTCTTCCCTCTTTGTTGGTGGCCTCGCACCCCTGTCCTGCCGGGACATGTGGCAGTGCCAGGCACCGCCGCGGAGCTGCTGATGCACCTCAGCCACCCGCCCAGGATCTCTGCTCATCCCTGACGTTTCCAGCCGACTGTTCCTCGGAGCCCTGCAGGAGCAACGGGACTGCCCGCCCGAGGGGGTTTGTGAAACAAGCCTCTCCTCCATCCCTCTCGGCCGAGAAAGCTGTCACGGGGTCCCTGTTTCTGTTTTCTTGTTAATGCTGTAGTTATTGTTGTTTGTTTGCCTGGTTATACTAGTAAAGAACTGTTATTCCTATCCCCAGATCTCTGACTGAAAGCCCCTTGATTTCAAAATTATAATAATTCGGAGGGAGGGGGGTCTACATTCTTTCATCCCAAGGGAAGCTCCTGCTCTCCCTAGCAGACACCTGTCTTCTAGAACCGAGACACACTGCTTGCTGATGAAATAGGTGTTTAATGGAGATTATTGTTGTTGTACTGCTTCCACCCTTCCCAATCTAATAGATAAACTTATGAATAAAAATTCGTAAAGGTCTAAATAAATATATTTGTAGCTATAATAATAATATAAAATAGAAAATACAGTGTAGCCAAAAAGTCCTTCCCCAGATCTAGTCGCGAATTCCCATTCAGGAGATAACAAAGCTAGCCAGCACCTAGCCGGCGCCCATCAACCGAAAAGAATAAGCAGGACACGGGCCATCAGGCTGACAAAGGAACAAGCTCGGACAAGATACTCATCGGCCAGACCTGAACACCCCGCCTTGCAGACCACCGTTGGGGAAGCAATCAGACTGGACAAAGGGAAAAGCCCAGCCGAGATATTCATCGGCTCCAACCCGGATCCAACCACTCCATCCAGATGGCCCGAACCAAAATGAAATCAAGGAACATTCAGAACCTCTTTACATATGAAGAGACTCTGCCTGGACATCTATTAACTCTATTCTCCAATGCCAAGAAATCCATTCATCCAACAATCAAAGACCTTTAGTGAATGGTGCCTGCTTAGAATTTGACCTCAGGACACAAAATCCCTATAAAAACCCCGGCCAGAGAACCCTCGATCGTGGATTTGAGAACACCTATACCTTTGAGTATAGACCCTGTCCACCCAGCGCTGCGCTGCCCATTTTATTGTGGTTTTTCTCGTTGTTTGTTCTTTATTGAAATTGTTTTATAATAATTTTCTCTTTTTATTTAACCTAAATCTGCCTTTGCATTTATAACACCAACCCTCCCATCTTGAACCTTCTTTTTACTCCCAATTTTCCTTTTTAAGTAGTTCTCTTCTTTGATCCTAACATGTAGAAGAATTAAACAAGGCTCTCCAGGCTGCTAATAGATCAAAATCTGTAAAATGAACTGGATAATGGAAACAAAACTCAGTTTGAACAATAAACAAAGAGTTTTATGAATGTCAAAAGAAGATGAATTCTCAATTACCACAGCAGCCTGGCCATGAAACTAATAAGGGGAAAAGAAAATCCATCCTAGTGTAATAAATGGAATTGATTTGTGCTAACTAAATTGTAACTGTTATTAAAGTTATTATTAGAAGCAATCAAAAGAATCAGTGTTACAAGCAGATGCACCCCTTTACAGATGTTGCATGTTAAAATTGAGGTACAGGATGTAGTTTGGAAGATACGTGATGTCCCAAGATGAACACGGCCTTGAGATGGGCAAAATAAGAATGACTTTAGGCATCAGGCCTAAAAATCAGTAAATATCAGACTTACATAACACAACGCTTAGTATGCACACGCAAACCTGTAAGGTTATCCAAAGGACAATGAGGAAGAGGAGAAGCCTTTGCCAAAAGACCACCAAAAGATGACTGAAAACCTCCATGCTTACTCATACATATTGGGAAACTGCTCAGGCAGACACTGTAAAACCCTATAAAAGGTGTGCTAAAGATATAAATAAACGGCATTCACTATACTTCTGTGAATAGCCTGAGCCGTTTCCCAATATGTATGAGTAAGCATGGAGATGGACATTTTAAAAGGTTGAAGCATAATATGGTGTGTTCCTCACTTTCCCATGACAAATGATCCATACTTGGCTGCTTTTTCTGGAAATTGCCTATCACTGCATATCAGGTCAAGATTTGTGGTCCAGGAGGAAGCATTTGTACCTCTTCCAACTTTGCTGTTAGCAGTTCTTTGTCCATCACATATTTAAATATACTGAAAATCAAAGTTTAGGTGTTACAGGATCACTGATTATATTTATGGATAACTAAATAATATTGTACATGCATTCTTTAGTTTCACTTCTACATCTTAAGATTAGTATTTTCATTTTCACGTGAATATCATTGCTAGTTTAAAGAATAGCTGAATACAGTGTCTGAGGGCTTAGCAGGTTACTATTGGCTAATACACATAGGTTTACATTTTTTCTCCCATACACAAGGATATTGTTTTCTTTCATTCTCTCTGCTTCAAGAGAGTTTCAAGGACATTAGCCTCTAATATCGCCACTTATACCAAAGGCTGGTTTGTACAGACAGGCTTTTACTAAAATATCATGGCCACCTTCTGTTAAAATATTCTCTACACATACAGACAGTTTTCTGCAGAGGAGCAGTACAGAAGGTATGCATTGGATTGTAGAGTTCCACTGCTGGCCTGTTTTGTGTGTTGGTTTTAAAGTAGACCTTAAACACAGGACTAACCAAGTTTAAGGAGAAGATCTGTTCTCCAAAGTCATTTGTAGAGTAAACTGCTAAGTTGTCTCAGCTTGTGTTGGTGTGTGATTGCCTTATAGTTAATACTACTTTGACTTTGGGATTTTTCTTATAATTTGTACTACTTCTGTTCCATTTTCTGTTTTACACCTTTTCTCACTTAACCACTAATTATTCAGAAATTTCTAGTGAGAATTCTTAGGAAGAAATTTTCATGCTGTCTAAAGGTTCAGTGGTTGTCATCCTACTAATCTTAAGTAGTGTGGAGTTGTGTTTTTATATACACTTATATATGCCTTATAAAATAACAGAATTTTGTGGACATACTCTTAAGACGAAAACAGAGAGGATTAATGGAAACAAATTTATCACAGCATCTACCCCTAGGTGAAAACCCTGCAGTTTTCTGATACATTACAATGTTTTTCATTGTCACCTCTTGTTTTTCTGAATAGATGTGCTGAATACGTGCTGGTGTGAAACTCATTAGAAAGCTGGACTTTTCAAACCTGCTCCCTTGGCTGGATCAAAGGTATGTAGCAATCAGTTGTTTCTGCTGTGATTCCTTTTATGTTCCCATGGCCCAGTAGTACCAAGTATGAGCAAATTGTGCCTTACCATGCTTTTATGGGTAATTTTGTTTTGGGTTTCTTTCACCACCAAAGGTAGCTTGCATTTTTTTTCCTTAAAAAAGTATTTCTGCCAAATTTTGTCAATCACTTCGTAATAATAGTACATAGCGATACTTTTGTGTAGCTAGAGAGAAGCTTGCCATAGATTTGATCTAGCATAACAATGTCTTGACATACACTAGAGTATACACAATTACTTCCTCTGAGAGTTAGTGATCATGGGAAAAGCTTTTCCTAGAGAGATGAAGCTTAAAGATAGCCAGTGACTTCTGACTCTGGTTTAAAGTTGGGCTGTGTGATGCTAGATAAGCAGAGGAGATACATCACCTTTTGTTGTGAGAACCTTTTATGGTCCAGAAGGATTATACAGATATGCCTTAAAACCTGAGGACTGAAGGGATAGGTCAGAAATACGAGTAGAAGAAAGGAAAATTACATGTTTTCAAGTTCCTTTTTTCCCTGAATTATTCATGCCTTCCAAAAGTCTCCTTTCCACTTCTCCCTGTGTTTGTTTCTTTGGTAATTAATGTTTTCTCTGCCCAAAGATATGCCTATGCCAATCTATTTGTCAGACTACTGGATTCAGTTTAAGGCTAGGAGTTCTTATATCAGTTGGTGGTTCTTGTGTTTCTTGTGCCACTATTACCTGATGCTGAAGCTTTGTAGTGGATACACTGTATTTTTATCCACCTTGAAGTGAAGGGGTAGTTCATCTGGCAAACACCTCATTCTGCTGCCTTTTCTCCTGTAGCTTGCACTCATTGATGCACTTACACATGCATCTTAAGTGGATCATTAGCTAATCATTATCTTGAATTGGCAGATGGTAATTGCTGTATTAAAATTCTACATAACTTACTTGCCATGTAGAACTCAGCAGAATTATATGTGCCTCACCAGTGAGTTGATTAGAGATGCCTTAGGCATTATCTTTTCCAAGTTCTAAAAAATTATTCACTACAGTTTTCATGTTAACTCAGAACAGGGCAAAGGTTGAAAACAAGAGTTCTTGGAGCACACTCTATATATTCTGAATCTTTTTATGAGCCCAGTCTAACCTCTGCCTCCAATGATCCATACCTGAAAGAAGAAAAGGAGAAATACTGTAATGAATCCACTTTCTCCAGGCAGGGTTTCTATTTCTTGTAAAAGAAGATGTAAATGAGAAATTAAAAGCCAGAGTTGATGAGCTGCTGATCTTGCCAGCAATGGAATGGCAAGGGTACCATACGTTTGTATACGTCATGATTTTAACATGGTAGAGGTGGAGATGTTGCCTAGCAGAGGTGCAGAGTATTTCCAGTACAAAAAAAGACAAATTACATACCCTAAGCCTGCAAAACTCGGCTCTTAGTGAATCTCCTTCTACACTGGGGATTTTGCTATTCATACTTGGGCTGATGTGTTCTCTCAGCCACCAGTGGGTGGCTAATTGAAAACATTGTATAGACAGTGTCCTCTCAAAAGAACAGTAATTCCTCTCAAAAGTACAGGAATTACAGTGGCCTAAAGAGCCCCTTTTGCAAAATATTTGAGGGAAGAGACAGAAGGTGGTGCAGGCTTTTAGTGGTCACCACTCTTTACATAGCAGATTGCACCAATTTTAGTGAAGAAGTGCTGGTCTTGCTCAGCTTTCCATGTTATCAGGAAGTCTTTGGTTAGGCTCCGTTAGTAGAGCCAGAGAAGAAATTTTATGGCTTTGTTTTCCATAGCCTCGGGTCCAGCTGGGTTTTGAGAACTGACCGAGTCTTCTTGGTGTGTTTCTATGGTAGATGGGAAAGATGTCTGCCAAATCAGTGAACAGCTGGGATGGACACTTGCACTGGAAGTTGCCACAGGAACGTGTATACTGGGATAAGAAGATGCCTGTGTGTGCCTGCGTACAGAGCAGTCTGAGGAATTTCTGTTGTGTTGATTGGTTTATATTTGTAAATTAAAAACCCAATCCCTGCCCTAAAGGCTTTGCAACCTCAAATTCTATGTTGAATTTTGAGCTCTTTGCCTCAAGAAAGACACTGAGGTGCTGGAACGTGCCCAGGGAAGGACAATGGAGCTGGGTAAGTGTCTGGAGCACATGATAGGTGAGGAATGGCTGAGGGAGGTGGGGGTGTTCAGTCTGGAGAAAAGGAGGCTTGGGGGAGAGGAATGGAAAATTGTAGCCAGGTGGAAGGAAGTTGGTCTCTTCCCCTGGGTAATGTGATAGGACAGGAAGAAATGGCCTCAAATTGTACCAGGGAAGTTTAAATTGGATATTAAGATAAATTTCTTCACAGGAAGTAACTGGAATTGGAACAGGCTGCCCAGGGAAATGGTGAACCCTCCCTGGAAGTGTTCAGAAAACATCTAGGTGTGGCACTTAGTGAGTGACATGGTTTAAAAATGAAGATGGAAGTGCTGGATTGTTGGACTGGTGATCTTAGAGACCTTTTCCAACTTAAATGATAAGAAGATTCTTAATACTACTGAAATATACCTAGTGAAATACCTAGAAAAATACCTAGTGGAATAAAATAAAGTAAAGGAGTCACTGGGTAGGCAGTGGGACTAGAGATGTTGGCTGTAAATGCAAGGAGGTGGTGGAAAGAGAAGTTGAAGGATCCTCCTCCTATGGTCTACAGTCATTTGGAGGCTAATAAGTGTTCCTCATTTTAAAAACAGAGTGAAGAATTCACTTTTGCTTGTTATTCACATTAGAGAGGTTTTGAGAAAATTACAACAATTTTGCATTAGAAAATCTGACGTACTCTAAAAGAAGCCTCTTTTGCCATTTACAGTTCACTAAGATGTAATGATGTTCACAACAAAAATGATGCCACAAGTGCAAGATAATGATTAAATTTACGAGAAAAGCAATATGAGCAACTTACTTATTGAAAATGGGCCTAACTGAAGCCAACAGACAAAGGAGGGTGGACTGCTTTCTATTCAAACCAAAATAAATTCTTGATATTAATGTAAAATCAATGATCACTGTCTCTGCAGCTATGTGCTGATATTAGTCAATGATTATTTCACTGGGTGAGCTTTTGGAGTAAGCATTGTTAAATCACATAGACTTGTATAGGTATTTCTTTCTGCAATGCTGTGCTGAAGGTAAATGTACTGTGTTGCAGTTTGTTTATTTAATTTTGTTAAGTATATGTTAAAATTAATTGGTACGTTCTTGTTCCCCTCCCCCCCCCCATTGTTGTGTAATGGTTTAGCCCTAGTTCCCTAGTTGTCAGTATTGTTAACCCCTCCCCTTTTTCCTGAATGTTCCCTGTCACTTGTCTTTACCCTGCCCCATCTCCCCATCCATCATTGTAAACCCCACCTCTCCTTCCAGCTCCTTCTGTGTATTTCATCTCTTCTTCAATACATTTTTGGTTACTATGTTGTTATCCCGCCCTCTTTGTATCCCCATTGGTCCCCGATATTGTAATCTCCTCTCCTTACTCCTCCTTCCGTGATCCCTGATTGGACCCTGAATTGTGCCCACCCCTGAATAAAACCTGATGCACAGAGGTGCTTGGGGCTTTCTCTCCTGTTCCATCGTCCCAGCCCAAGCCCTTGCCTCTGTTCCCTCACCCTAATAAACTTGTTCCTGGGAAGTACAAGCAGACTGAGCCACCTCCGTCCTTTCATCGTCACCCACAACTCCTGAATTAGCAGAGCCCGGCAGGGGTCGGAGCTCTGTAGGTTCCACAGTGGCATCGCCTTTCCCCTGGGGTTCCCCGCTCCTGGCCGCTGCCCGTGCCAGAGTGGCGTCACAGAGCTAGCCCCCAGCTCCGGTGCGTCTAAGGAGCAGTGTCAGTACTGATTACTTCCTTTTCCTTCCATGCAGCTTGTGTAGTATGTTAAATAAATTAATGGTGTTCCTGGTTACTGCTGCCAGCTGGTAGGGTCACTTTTGCTGAAGAGGTGGTTTATATCACCAGTTTCAGCATTTTCTTGATGGTTCATGACGAAGATTGTCAAGTAGCCATTCCTATGAACAACTGGATGAAAGAAGCTGCTTATGGACCTTCATCCTTGCCTTCTTCCAAGAGAACATAAACCTGAATTTTTCTTACCCACATATTAGGAGTAACAGTAGATTTAGCTGTTTAAATGTACAGACATCAGTAGCTTCAAAATGAGGAACTGCTAAATTTACTTTCATCCATAAAATCTGTCTCATTTTTTGTTGTTGTTATTTAATTTGTTACTGGATATATATTTAAAAAGTTCATGGCTGATAATTTGATGAAATGATTCTTATGTGTAGAAAACTACTTGAGTAAGGAGCTGAAGGTGTCTATGTGAACTGAATTCAAATAGTTCAAGCTTTAAGCACACCCAACAAGTATCTCTTAAAGGGTATTGTATGCTCATCAATGTCCGAATAGATAGATTCTCTGGTGTAAGCAATTGAATGAAGAAAGTCTTACAAGAAATGAAACAACTACAGTAGAGAAAAATACTGCTTATTTTACTATGACATCCAAATTTTGGAGCCTGATCTGAGGACAGAATTGGTCCATATATAGTTCACTTGCAGAGAGGACAAGAGGGGAAGGTATTACACTAAAGCATTAATCTGTTAATTTACAGCTACAGTGAGATCAGTCTCTCACTGTACTAATGTACCACTTCTTCCTGTCGACACCTCAGATTGGCTCATCCAAGCTTTGAATTTGAGAGTGAAATACCAAATAAGTGAAATACTACTTGTTCAAGGTTTTTCTGGAGGACTTCGTTTGAAATATTTAAGCACTACATAGTTTTCTGACCTAAATGAAGAGTGTAAGAGGCTCAGAAGTCTCCTTTACCTTTGTTGTTCTTTTTGTTTTTTGTGTTTTTTTCTGTTGTTGGTTTTTTTTTGTTTGTTTGTTTTTTTGTTACCACCTGGAGAAAACTTAATGTAACAGTGAAATGTGCTATAATCGGTCTTTCAAAGGTCCCATTCAGAAGTGTATCTTCCTCTTCTTTAGCATTTAAGCCTGACCACTACTTCCTGAGGAATTTAAAAAGGAAATGTTGAGATGTTTATAGTTTCAGTGCATATAGATGTCAAATTCCTTTGTGAATGATATTCAACAGTGTTAATGAGGGGGAAAGGTCCTACGGTAAATATTGGTGAAGATCAAGATTTGTTTTGTTATTCCTCTTTTTTCATGTTTCCTTAAAGTGGTTGAGAAATACATCTAAGAAAACTTCAGTCCCAGTTTAGGGCAAATTTGGGAGGAAGACTCAAATGGGGGTTTCCCCAGGGAAATGTGTGGCAACGGCCTCGGGGAGACAAAGAGTTACATTGTCCCACCCCAAACCCCTTGTGAAGGGC
>NC_031771.1:879281-880228 GCF_001522545.3 Parus major
AACCCTCAGAAGAATTAGATTCGTTAAGTTCCACCAATACCTCAGGTGGATGGATAATGTTTAAACCCCCGACAAAAGGTCATTCTTACATTAAAGTAATGTAGCACTGAGCTGCAGTCAGCCCTATGGCTGATCTCGTTACTACCATGGAAAGTAAAGCCTTTATTAGTGGTGCAATCTCACAGGACAATTACCAAAGCGATTACCTAATTCCATATTACTAATCTGTGGAGATAGAGCATGGAATTAGATTCCTGCTAATCCACAGAGGACCCTGTTATCTTGAGAAACTAACTTTGTTCCACCCAAGCCTACATTAATTGCTTAATGTAGCTAGCAAAATGAAGAACATCAAACAGTCAAAGCGAAGCCTGAATGAATTAAGGCCTAACAACTCTAAAAAGGCTCGCTCGTTAGACTAAGGAAGAATTGAACTTAATATCCAAAATGTTAAGTGAGCTTTCAGCTAATGTGAGTAGTGTACATCATGCAGTATTATAAAATCGAGCTGCAATTCACTTTTGCTCTTAGCACAAGGACATGGTTGTGAGGAATTTGAAGGCATGTGCTGCTTGGATCCTGCTGATCATTCAGCTTCCATCCATAAGCAACTACAACAGCTACAGGATGGGTTACATGCCCTGAAAGAAGATAGTGACCCCATTGGAAGTTGGTTTGCCAGCTGGGGCATCACCGGATGGTTGAAGTCTCTTGTGCTAGACGGGGGACGGACTTTAGTTATAATGTTAATTGAGATGACAGTCTAACTTGTGTGTTATCTTATCCAAAGCCTGGTTTGTGCAAAAAGAGAAAGGGGGAATTGTTGCTATATTTTAGATACTAGTAAAGGCCTGTATGCACAAACCAGCCTTTGAAATAAGTCGTGATATTAAGGGCTAAAATCCTTGAAACTTGCCTGCAGAAGAGAGAGTAAAGCAAAACAATAT
>NC_031771.1:881002-934695 GCF_001522545.3 Parus major
GGGGCTCTCTGTTCTGGACCTGACTTTGTTCCCATGCTGAATAAATGGTTTCATGAACGGGGGCCCGTCTCATTGGTGTTTGATGCTGGTCCCCAGAATCCTGCTGCTTCCCTGGACAAGATCCTGAGGTTGCTGGCCGCAACAAAATGACCCCTCCCCACCAACTGGTCCGGGAAAGGAAAAAAATTCCTTGGAGAGAAGTGGAAAAAGCTGTCTATTTAACAGAAATTGAATAATATTAAATAATAAAACCTCTCACTGTTTGATGGGATGGCAAATCTAGGAAGAAAAGTCCTTTTCATGTGGTATAGCTTGGCTCGCTCAGGTTCTTATCAGTCCTTTTGGTGCTGGAAAGTGCCGAGGCCCAGGCCCCAGTGGGCCACAGGCGTGAGCTCCCGGGGTTTGGCTGGGTGTTCAGTCCAGAGCAGGTTTGAACAGATCCAAGGAAAAAGGGGGAAAAAAAAGGTCCAGGGAACTCCTCTGCCTCAGCTAGCTAAAACTAACTAAAAGCCAGAGAGAAGCTCTGTCCCACTGTCTGTCCGTGCTGCAGACACCACAGTCCAGGAGCAGGATGTGTGGGAGTGATGTTTTTCCTTAACACAAACTGCGCGCTTCTTCTTCCCCCCACTCTCGCTCTCAGAGCCAGTCTTAAAGGTGCAGAACTTAATATATAACATAAACCAGACTCTTGGGTATACCAGTATCATAAAGTCACCCCAGGACAACTTCCCTCTAAACTTAAAGGAAACAAATTTAAGAGCAGGATAGTGTGGAGTTTTAATATGAGTGCATAGTCTAAAATAAAATACATTTTAAGCAGAAATCTGGAAAGTATTTTTTTTGTTTTGTTTTCTCCAGAGTTAAGTATGTCTCAAAAGGACCGATGCAAATTCCTGGTAGAGTAATGTTCTGGCAATTAAAATAGGGGTAATTCAGATGCAATTTTTGTGTCAAGAGCTCTTGGGACTGCAGCTGGAGGCAAGCTTTTGTCTTATAGGTGGATGGTGTTTGCTGGGGAATCCAATTTGCCAGGCTTTGAAGAACTGCTATAATGGGATGCTATGATGACTTTAAACTAGTGTACTGCAGTTAATGAAGAAACAAGAAATGACTTATTTGTTATGAACAGAGATGATCCTAGAAGAGAAAAGTGAACAATACCAGCTCAGTATTAACCTATTGTCTCACTTTTCTCCACCAAAAAATAAAGGTTGCTATTTTTTCTCTTAGCTTTTAGTTGAGAATGCACCAAGAGAACATCAGGTTACCATGGAAAGGCTTCAACATGAATAAGTATGACACTATTGATTAAACGACTCAGATCTTCAAAAATGATGACATCTGCTAGTTACAATGTTTGTTCCTCTGATTTTCTTGCCATACTCAGCCAACTCAGTTAATTGTGTGTTAGCAGTAATTGTAGAACTGGGCCAAACTGTGATGCTTTCAATATTTTGGAGATGTAGGTGAAAGTTGTCCAGCTGATGGGATGAGGTTGCACAAGGGTGCTGCTTTCTGCTTTGATGAAGGTGTCACTTTGAAGGCTGCCTTTTAGTGTGATTCATTCAAAGCATTTCTATTTTATTTCTGCCTGCAAAGACTTTGGATGCTAAGCAAAAAGTGTTTTTAAGCCTGAACAGGTTTTGTTGATACACAGAATGGGGACAGTAGAGAATGGAAATATAAGCATGACACAACTGAAATGTGCGTGAAAAACGAGGTTCACATGTTTTTTATAGAGTTTAAAAGTTTGATAGAAAGACAATTAGGAGAAAAAATAAAGTATACAGATACGGCCGGTTGTCTCTGCATTCAGCTAAGAGAGCACACCTTACTAACAAAGGATTGTCCCTTAAAAACAGAATCCTGCTACATATCTATAAATTCTCATACATATTCATACATTCTTCTTAAGTTTTTTGATGTCCCTTTGTTTAGTTCTTACCTTGCCCCCTTCCCAATAGATCAATCTTCTTGGCACCACTGGGTTTTCTCTTCTGGTAAGGATGCAATAAATCTTCTTCTTGGAGGTCTTGGAGGACCAGATAATCTTAAGAATGCAGGGGGATCTCTGATTATCTTTTCAGTCTCTGGGTTATATAAACAAAAAGTAGTTTGTGCTTTAATATGTTATAGCCTAACATATATGTATTATACAACTATTTCTAAATTTCATCAATAACAGAAATAAAAGAAACTATATTAATACAACAAAGTTTTCTAACCTTATACATAACATTCATTATAATATTTGTGAAAAGCCAGTAATATAATATGAACTGATAACGTGTAAACAAGCAACTGAGATACTGAACTGTTTCACTGGTTATGTGTTTTAGTACTCTCTGCTTTGAACGAAATTCACTTGGCACTCAGAGTCTGTAGCACAGAGTTTTGTCGTGCTAGATGCATCTATTTAATGACTCATACTTATGTGCTGTATCAAAAGGGGGAAAATATATAGAATAGAAGGCAAAAAAAAATTTATAAAAAATTATTATAGGATAGAAAAGAAAGGAGGCTTTAAAAAATGGAAAGAAGAAACCCTGGCATTTCTTAGTTGGCTGTTCATGTTTTAATCCTCTTTAAGACACATGTGACCTCAGCTGGAAAACCTCTCACATTTTTCTATCTGTTGTAAAGCATTGCGCTTAGTGACAGTCATAAGAACCTTTAAAAATCTCTGAGAAATTAAAAAATTTCTAGTCTCTCTCAGTGTCACTCTTCCTCCCTAGACTGGCATAATGGTACTGCTCAGTGACTTGGACCAAATGATAAATACTAAGCCTACTTCTATATATATCAGTTAGTCTGTTCCAGGACTATTGGTTCAAAATGACACGTCAGAAATTGATGTGTGGATTTTAATGCCATTTTTGAAAAGAGACTTGAACAGAATTTTTATTTTTGAAGTGGAATTTAATAATTTGTAGTGTGTGCCAAAAAAACCATGCCCTGGATTTTCGCTGTTAAAGTAGTTCAGAGGAGTTACTAAAATTCCTGAAAGGACACAGCAAAACATAATGCTGAAAGCTTTCCCTCTTGAATGACTATAGGGGTAACAAATTAAACAAAAATAAAAGAAGGTGTCGTACAATAGATTATTTTATGCTGTCAAAGTTGAAGTAGGCTCATATATTGTTATTTTCAGTACTTTTCCAGATTAATTTTGGTTGTCTCGAGGAGCTGGATTTTACAGAGCTACAGACACAGGGTTATTGCAGTTTTTCTTTACTGCATGGGATCTTAAATATATTATCAGGAAATGTGGGCTGACTGAGAACACTAATAATATGGCTCATATGGTCTAACTGTATGGATTAACTGTGTGACAATGGTTTTAGACCTAAAAATGAAACTATTACCTTTCATAATTCAGAGGAAAGAACAACCTAGAAAGAAAGAAAATGGTCAGGTTTGGGTTTTTTATTTCACCATTAATTTTTTTATGCATTATCTATGAATAAGAACTGAACAGAATAGCTGTCTGCTTCAAATGGTATTTTATGCTGAGCTCAGGTGAAGTTTATTTTAATCCCTTTGTTGCTATCGTAATATCTTTATTTTGCCTAAATTTTTAACACAGTTATACTGATGAAATTTGATGTTGTATGATTCCTTTCATATTGTGAGAAATGAAATGCGTAACTGTTTGGAAACACCAATCAAATAATGTATCTTTACTCAAATCTCATCAATTATGAGCACTTGGGTTTTTCTGTGTATAAATGCTTCAGATTGATTGTGAGTAAACCTGGTAAACCTATAAAAATTGAATGAATGGTAAAACTTGGAAAATATATATGAAAAGATGTATTTTATCTGATGTTTGTGAGATGATATGTCAGGAATTAAGTACGAGGGTGTATTTTGTCTTACCAAGCTATCACTCTTAATGAAACCTTTTTATTCATGCTGACAGACTCTTTCTTCTTCTTAATTTATTTCCAGATCCTAACTAGTATTAATGAATTCAGTGACAATTTTAAAACTGTGTTTTTTAAATGTAAGTGTGGTATCTCTAGTTTCATGTACTGCTTCTCTATCAACTGAAAAGGTCATCTCTAAAATTCACGTGTGTGTACATTCGAAAGAAATTTAGTTTTTCCTTGTAAAATGTTCCAATGAGAGTGATTCAAAAGCATCCTGGAAAGTGAGTCATCAAAAACAGAGGAAAAGCATCTTGAGAATATAACCTTGAGAAGTCTGGAGACCTGGTCCACAAATCCTACTGCCACTAAATTTTTGATGGCAAATAATAAAACCCAGTGCAAAGGTTGAGTTGTATTTGAAATTATATTTTAAAATGAACTAACAGTAAACCAGTATCTTACTGCACTTAGATGACCCTTAAAGCAAGTGCTGAATGAAAGATAAAACTTACAAAGAGACAATATATGAATGGAAACAGCCATGAATGCAAATAAATTTCTGTAATTTGAGATCAGAAGAGGAGCATGGAAGAAGAAAAGCCATGCAGAGAAAGTTAAGTACTGAGCATGACTGTAAAGACATGACTTAATTTCAAATACCAGAGATGTGCTGCACTTTGTTATCAGGCTACTGTGCAAGTCTGACTGGTTCAGCTGGCACTTAGGTAAGAAGGATATTGTAGTAACTGAGAGGTTTAAACTGCACATCTGTCTTGTCCCAAGGAAAAAAAACCATCCTTTTCTCAATGTGATGAGTATTGCCATATAGATACTTTTTTAATTCCTGAACAGGCACAAGGGCACATCATCCATTCTCTGTTAAAATATATAGAGTAGTCTGTCAGCAAGTTGCAGAGGAAGGAACAAGAAGTTCATTCATAGTTGCACACTCCCTGGTGTGCCAAAATTTCACTCTCTGGGTGACAGTTGAGCACCTGGATATAAATTTTCATGGAAGAAACAAAGCAGTGTGTGTATGGTTTTGTTCACAGATTTTTTAATTTTTATTTTTTGTCCTTTTGGGACTTATTTTCAGAACAAAATAGTGACAGATTTCCTTTTAACCCAGCAAACTTTAGTTGTTACAGCTCATTATGTGTTTTGTGGTGCTGAGCTATGAATCTGCTACTTCAATTACAGAAACTGCCAACACACATACAAAAATCCAGAACATAGAGGCTAAACCATTCCTGCTTTTTATCTTTGGAATTACTTTTACATACTCTGACAGTTTTCCCTTATAAACAAAATGTAGTAACTAACAGATACAGTTAAGGAATGCAAAACAACTAATGCAAAACTTTGCTATCAAAATAGAGAAGAAAACTACTTTTTCAAACCTGAAGTTGGCACAATTCCTGGCTTTTCTCTTCACCCTTCCCTTTGCTCTTCACACTCACGAGTAATTAATTATCAGAAGGGAAGAAGAGGAATTAAATGCAAGATCATGCAAGTGAAAATAAAAATGTGTGAGTCTTACCCCAAGATGAAGTCACTTATTAGGAGATCCTGAAATTTATAACAATGGATTTTGCATATCTGGATAGATAAGGTAGAATAAGCTCAGAAGATAAAAATAAAAGAGTGTATGTAAAAGGGTCTCTGAAATTTGCATAGGTTCCCAAATACACGGCTGCCATGCAGAAGCCAAAAGGAAAGGGAACACTTACAGAAAAACTGGTCTTTGTACTCTTCATGGGGAGATGAAGGGAGAGTTAGAAAGATGGACTGTGAGAGCATCGTTTTTCATTTCCAATTTTTTTAACAGAACAATTGTCAGGAGTTGGAATTTCTATTTTGTTGCCCAGTGTGTTCAGAATAGCTCTTGTCAGGAGAAGCAGTATTGGAAATATAATGAGAAATACATTATAGAAAATAAAATTCATTACTACTTTGACCTTTCAGTCCTTTACACTGTGCTTCATGGTGACATCCTCCATTTTGTGAAGGATAGCTGTCCATACAAAGAGGAGAGCATTTCAAAAAGCTCCCTACTCTGGTTATGGGATTTGTTGGGATTTCTGGATTACTGCCTCTTCTATTCTCTCTTCATGATAAAGAAGCAATGAAGCCTTTCCCATTTGGAAGGGGAGGACCAGTGGAGGAGGAGAATCAGAGAAATTACTCCCTAATTACCTCTTGTATTAAAATACCTTGTATTTTAATGATATTGCTTATTCTCGCTCTGCTTTGAGAAAAATAGAAATTCCTGTCTTTGGACTCTGAGTTGACTCTGCTCTGGAAAGCAGGAGCAGCACCAATTCCAAAAGGCAATCTGGGAACTGCTGTCTCCTCTGCAATATTCCTGCTTGTCTGTGCACTGGTGTGGACACACAAAGCTGGCTCAGCTGTCTGGTCATGTTTTCCTCCTCCAATGTGCAGAACTGGCATAGCCTGAGGGGCAGGCAGGACAGAGAAAGATCTGCATTAAGCTGCTTTGTTTGGTGAAGGTTTAGTTGAGCTATCTGGGATAATGATGGGTATCTGGATCAAAGAGTGAATTATACATTATTCATGAAGATTCACTGAAACGTGGGGCATTCACTGCCACCTGGAAAGGGGCATGAAAAAATATGGAAAGTAAGAAAAAATTCAAATGGGAATGGCTCCTACTTCAGTTCAGACTTTACTGAATGCATGCTTTCAGGTGGAAAAAAAGGGTGAGAAATAAAGATCAAAAACTAAAATAAAGCAACAATTAGTGGCAAGATATCCTTATGTAGCAGATTCATTGCTATCATGTCTGAGTAGAGGCCTTTAAATGTTGACATGATTTCTGAACCTGAGAGAATTTCAAGCTCTCAGGGACTGACTGTTCCCAAGGGAAAATCTTGAGAACCTTTTCTCACTCAAGGATTATTTGTGTAAATAAGGCATTACTTTCCCAAAACAAGACACAGGTGTTTTAAGAGTGTTGTCTCTCTTGTCCCACCAATGGGATGAGGACGGTGTTGTACCTTCTACCAATCAGGATGATCTGACCAGAACAGCTTATAAATAGGGTTCTGAAAGCCTGCAATAAAGGCTTTATTTTGCCTCACAAAAAGCAGCTGCTGTGTGTGTGATTTCTGGGAACCCTCGCAATACTTCGTGTGCTCTAGTGACATTTAAATATACGTTATTTTCAGGAAACTGAACTGGGCTATTTTCCTTACTTTCTCTGAAGGGTTTTATAATTATTTTATAATTATTGAAGATAATTATTAACAAAATGTGTACTCAGATGATTAATGTAATCTTTCTGCTTAACCTATACTCCTATCCAAGTAAACATTTATTTCTTGTTTAAATTAAGAACAAATAAAAGCCTACATTGTGTAACCTGAAGAAAAATTGAAACAGGATCAGCTCAAGTTTTCCTCAACTTAAATTTCTGTGGTATTTTGACCTATTCTGCGTGAACACTGTGTAAGTGTTCACATGATTTAGAGTGCAGCATCTGTCTATACTCCCTCTCTGCAACCCTTCTGTCTACCACAGAATATCTTTTACAGGGAGGTGTTGTGCTACTTGAAAATGACCACAGTTAAATTGGTGTGCTGTTTTAACTCAAGTACAATCTGTATTTTGATTCCGCAGGTGAGTACTCAGTACAGGAGGTATCTATATATTCAGGGTTGTATACTCAAGGGGAGGGCCATTTCAGTGTGGGACAGGTTATGCACTGAGAAGGATTTGCTTTAGCTATAGAGATAACTGACTAGATATGTTTTCTACTCTCTGAGAAGGATTTGCTTTAGCTATAGAGATAACTGACTAGATATGTTTTCTACTCTGTATATTAGCTCCAGATTTCAGCTGTGTATGTGTGTTAAAGGATGAGTGAGAGTCTTTTATCCTAGTGAATCGTTCTCTGCAACCATCCCCTGTGAGAGGACTGTTAGGGCCCTGCAGCCTCTAGAAAAATGTGAACAATACTGATTATATTAATTTATTTAAGGCAAGAGCCCTCAAATTGTGCTTTCTTAAAGAGTCCTCTCAACTCTCCTCTTTGAAATGCAAGCAAGGTTAACGAAGAAGAATAAAACTCTGAGGTTAGTGTCCATTTTGTTGTAAAACAGCCTATGATAAAAGTAGAAACATTTCATAGGCAAGCCTCCTCTCTTAATCTTCCAACTAGATTGAAAAATCTGGAAGTGGTGCATTATACATAGAGTGGAGCTGTTGACTCTTTCTAAGTTTATATGTGAAGCATGAGTTTGAAATGTGCTTAGAAATCCATGTCAGTACTTTTTGTTGTCTTGGAGACTGAGCTTCTCAGGATCTGGGTAAATGGTACCTCTTCACAAATGTGCGGAGGGGGAAGAGGGCATATTTCTGGCATGGTTGCTGTTTTGCATGAAATTTTAAAGTCTAGAAGAAGCAACTCAGAAATACTCTATCAAGCCCACATAGTGTCCATCTGCCATACATTGGCTTCTTAATCTTATAACTGAATGTCACAAAACATTGTAAAACTACTATGCTTGAATAGGTAGTGCCGCTGAAGACTAGATTGTGAATGTGGAAAATAGGAACTCTGTTTTCAAAGTAAAAACAGAGGCTGACTAAACCTCTCAGGAATACCATACGGGAGACCCTTCCTCTTTCTTCACTGACCTATCTGTGGGGTGTGTGTGGGAGTTTTGGATACAGTGACTGTCTGTGCCAACCCGAGTGGGTTTCTCAAGAGATGCTTTGGACTGGTAGCAGCAACAAACACTGTTACAGCTGACCTCAGCAGTAAAATGCTCCTCTTTATTGAAGTGTGGGAATGACATACAGAGATGCACTAGTACAAACTGCTGAAGCACCTTGGCGGTGCTCCAAGCATGTGGTTTTTCTGATGAAGTTATTAATACTTCAAGAAGACAAAGTATGTGTATTTGGATGCCAATAAAATGATTCCCTGTAGGATCCACAGGCTGCACTTCAATGCTAAACTGCTATGACTGTGTGAGTGATTGACTGCCAGTCACCACTGAAATATTTCTGGGCGTGTACGTGGTTTTGCTTATCTGCAGGTTAAATCCCTTCTTGTGGTAAACTCTGTCACTGCTTCAACCCTTAACTGAGATGCTTCTGTCCATCTCTGTAGATGGAGGTGCTGTGCCATTGCTACTAAAGAAGCCCTGACCACCCCACAGCTCATTGACTGAAGCCTGACCTTGCTGCATTCATGACCTGCACAGTGCCCCAACCAAGCTTTGTTTGGTCTCCAGACAAAAAAATCTACATTAAATGGACCAAAAAGGAAGAAGTGTGAGTATTGCTGCATGTGGTAATTGAGAAAGGAATGAGAACAAAATGGGATCTACAATTCCCATTACAATTATTCTTGGGTAAGGGTGTAGTTTTCTGCTTAAGAAAAATCAAATAACTTTGTATATATTCTCTATCTAGTCCAAATTGGATGCAGCAGAAGGAGAATGAGCTTGTTTAATCTGGTGGTATATACAGGTGACCTTCTGTTAAGGGTTGAAGTAAGGAACTGGGCTTCAGATTAAGACAAGGGATCTGAAAGATTTCCCCATTTAGTGGTCAGTAAATTAAAACTTTGCTTAAGTTCTTGAATTCTCCTCTCCAAGATTTTGCATAGATTCTTTTCATAACAGAATTCAGCATCTGAATCTACCAGTCACACCTGTGAACTGGGATAAGTATCATTAACCCTTTTAAAAAAAGAAAGATATAATTAGTAGTGGGAAACTGTGATTCACAGAAAGTTCAGCACCTGATCAAATAGAAGAGTAATCCAAATGGATGATGATACTGTAGAAATTGTATGAAAAATAAGATAAAAATGATTATGGAGCTGCTAAAGGATAGCAAGGATAAATTTGACAATCTCTGTAGTTGTATGTTTTCTTCACATTACAAGCTTTTTATCTATTGTGAAGAATCCTCCCACAAAAAAATGGGGAAATGGTATAGAAAACATTCTCAGTGCTAATCCTGTCTCTATTTGAGTTTTTCAAAGATTTTTTTTTTCTGAAGCGCCAATTAATTCTCTTCACATGCCCAGCCTAACTTGAGTCATCTGAAGTAAAATCCTGATTTGCTGAAGCTGCCAGCAGTCTTGCCATCATGCCAGGTATCTGGCACATGCAGTTTTAATGGAAATTTACCCTGAGGTATTGATTTCTTGAGTGCCGTGGGTTATCTCAGTGTTTGCATCCAAAAGCTTTGGAAAAATAATATGGGGACTCTGAAAGTTGTTGTCTCATTCTGCTAATGAGAAATGCAAACACAGAAAGCTCAAGAATATTTATGTACAGCATTGCTTAGGTTATGATTACATATATCCTGAATATAAAAAATTAGGTGGTATAAAATACACTCATATTTTCACATCCACAGGGCTTCAGTAAGAATTTGCTTTCTCTCATGTGGAGCTTTCATGCTTGATACCAGGTGCTAATGATTCCTGTCTGCTTAAAATAGACCCATTAAACAATTAAACCATTCAGCCAAGTTCATCTTTTGAAATAGAACTTTAATAGTGAGAAAAAATAGGAGGGATTTCTAAAATCCTTTTTTCTTTCCTTCTTTTCCAGCTGAAAATTGACTGGCAGCTATCAGCAAATTGAAGACAGGGAAACTTTCAGAAGCATTTGCTTTCTAAGCTGCTGTTGCCTGCAGTCTTCTTGATACCAGAATTTTATTTGCTTCCTGCATTTTGTTGGAAGCTTTTGACTGAGAATACAAGAAAAAAGTATTTGAATTGCTTTTGGATTTCTTACAGAGGTTTTATCTTATTTTTAAAATCTGTGAGCTGGATGTGCATTTCATTCCTTCTCATTTTTCCTTTTGCTGCTGAATATGTTTGTATCCAGCACAAAGTGGAATGCAAAATAATTGAGTAATTTGTAATACTGAATATTAATACTGAAAATAACACAACCCCCAATATTCTCAGCAGTTCCATTTGTAACTCAAGATTTGACCTGTAGTAGAGATAACAAAGTATTTTGATATTATCAGAGTTCTGTTTGCATTAAAACTTTAAAAATCTGTCCCAATCTGCTGAGATTTTTACTTCATGATGATTTATTCTCAATGACACCTTAGTTTTCAAATGCTTGTAGATTCCCTCCCCCCCGCCCCCAACTAGTTAAATTCTTTTTCAACACTGCAATAGGAGCTAAATTCCTCACTCAAATCTTCTCAATGCTAGATTATCTACATGAAACAAATACTTTTAGGTGTTTTCCCATCCTTTGATATTTGAAACCAGACTACTGCCTTTCTACAAGGCTGCTTTCTGAAGCTCACAAACAAGTTGGCATTATACACAGAAGACTCCAATCAGTTTTCTAAACAACATTTTTCATGCCATGCCACCCACGTGTAAGAGTTTGGGGCTTTCCTCACCTCTCCAGTCTTGCTGTACTTCCTCTTTTTTTCCCATGTCTCCAGTCACCATGGCAATATGTGGCTGAAGGCTTGGCATGTGACTCTTTGGATTTGTTCGATGCAAAAAGCTGATAGACAAATGCCTGGAAAAATTTCTGCATCTAGAAATTGTTTTTTGTGGGCTTGAGAATTGGGAACTCAAGTTCAGGATTGAACTTTAGGTCCTTCTCTTTGCTGCATTTGTTTTAGCATTACCATGAAGGTGAATGCTTTGTGTGCGTTTTGTAGCATTCCCCAGGGGGAATATGAAAATTGTAGCTTCTTTGGAAAGATAAAGCTGTGTCCTGATGTTGGCAAAAACTCAGTGTGATAAATGGGGGTAACAGTCAGGTGTGTTCAGCCTGAGGTACTGAGGTATTGTTATTCCCTGTGATTCTCAAGCACTGAGAAGAGAGGTGCAGCTGGCGAAGGTTATTCACACTGTGACAGGCCACTGGTGGCATTCAGGCAACCAGTCTGGGTTGCTGAATCTTCTGGCTGATGCTTTAGCTCTTTGCAGGGTATAGGTGTAGGACTTGTAGGCTTTTCTGGTAAGGATTTTTGTTTGGATCAGGGCTGGTGGTGAGATTCAAAAGGAAACTCTTTCACAGTGATGATCTCAGTTATTCTCTAAAATGTTTGTTCAGGAGAAAATGTCTATGAATTGGAAAAAAAAACCCAACCAGAGGGAAACGAAATAAAAAGGCTATGCACAATGCCAGATGCCATTAGAGGATGAAAGTTTGTTTTCAGAACATGTTTTTTAGAAACTTCAAATAATGTCATCAGTCTAAAGAAAATTGCACCTTTTACCTTTTCTGTTCTGCTTTTAGAGTGATTTTTTATGGAAGAATGGGGCTGTTCTGAGTGTTGGATACTGAGCATTGTTTGCTGTGTTGGACACTGAGCAATGTTTGTTGTGTTTGTATAGTGGTCCTTGCTCTGAGATGAATAATTGAAGTAAAAATGGCTGGTGAGATACAAATAATCAGAAGAGATTTTGTGAGTAAGTGGGGTCAGGAGAGAGTTATGTTCCAGCTTCATGACCTTCTCAGGACTGGGCTCAGTTGACAGATAATGCTCATGAAATTCCCAGAATATAACAAATAATCCCCCAACACCAAATAAATATTCCTTGCCTTCAGTGGAACTAATAATTTGAAGTAAGGCTGGAACACAAAGGAGAAAAGCTCCTATTTTTCTTGTTTTTAGTGGATACCATTGAGAAGCATGGTACACAAACATGCTCCCTGGGAAGGCTACAAATGAGATCACTAGCAAGCTGCCAGGAGTTAAGAAAAGGAATTTTCTCCATCCAGCTGTCCTCTGGTCCTACCTTATAAATTTCCCTGGGAATTTCACAAGATTTGTATGCATGCTATTCCCATACCACTGAAGAAGCAAGTATCCTTTTTCCTGTGAGGGAGAATGTTAATTGCAATGCCCAAAGGGGAAACATGTAGTCTTCTGGCTAGTAATTAAATTAAATGATTGAAAGCCATTAGACTGCCCAGCATTTGTACTGGCTGGTTGTTGAAGACAGCTGGCTTGCAGGAAGCTGCCTCGGGGTCATCTGGTTATTGAGCTTTTGGTTCGATCTTGGAACCAACTTCCTGTGTAAATAAAGGGTAAACATTAGTTAAAAATGTGTACCTCTAAGTATCAGGTATTTGAAGATGTCATGTGTTTCTTCAATAAAAAGCCTTCAAAGATTAAAATAAAGGTCACCAGCCCAATTCAGTTCTCTGGTTAATGCTTTTTGCTGGTTTGATTTGATCCAGTTGCCTAATTTTACTGGAGGACAGCCTATGGAACGGGCATCAAGAGAAAACAACTTGGCACAACATGCTACCTAATCCTGGGTTTATTTGTAGCCAGTGCCATGGAAATTGGCTTGGTTTGGGCTGTGGGGTGTCAGGGAAGGCTCTGCCTGCAATCAGTCTGTGCAGTCACATGTGGGCTGCTGTACAGGGAAGTGAAGGATCATCTACTGAGCACGTCAGTAGGTAGAAGCAGAAGTGGGATATAGTCAGAAAACTGACTGCTATGTAGTCAGTCAAAAGCTACAATGACTTTGCTTTTTACCTATGTGCATGTAAACGAGATAAACTTTTTTTAATGCCTTCTTTTATCTCAGTGCCAACTATTTCAGGTGTGTTATAAATGAAAATATGAGGCTTTAAAAACACTGAAATTTTACAGCTGCAGCATGTTGGTAGTCCAGGATTTGTTCTTTCTCACACAGATTTGAAAACACAGTTGTGCTGTGAGCTCAGTGCCTGCTTTTTGAAGGATAAAATGGTTTAACTGATCTTATTTTTACTCCCAAACCTAGGTGCTGTTTAAACAATACCTGTAAGAGCAGTAACTGTAGCAATAATGTCTCACTACACTGATCTAATCTGAAGCTAGTAGCAGCTGCAATAGTTATACCCTTTAGCATATATTATAAAGGCTTTCCCTTGATTAGGTCAAAAGTGCTTGAAGGCTGTTGATTTTTGCTCTGTTTTAGGAGAACACACCTCTTTTTAACACTAATTGCTCAGTTTGAATTCGAATGATCAGGTGAAGCAAATGTATTTGTGCACCTGATTACCTCTTTATCTGGTCAGAGATAACACAAAAAATCCCCTTCTGATTCCTGAGGTGCTGGAGACTCTGTGGTCTGGGGTGTTGCGTTGCTCCTGCCCGGTCACACATGCAAGGTGGCTGTAAACCTTTGCAGTGTATCTTAACAAAAAAGTGGTGGTGCGGTGCTGTTTCCTGACATCCCGGAAAACAGCTGCACCTATGAAAATGCCTGTTTCGTGGAAATAATGCCTGTGTGCTCATTAGGCTGACTGGGGAGTGTTGCCAAGTAACTCAGGGTAACAGTGGGGCTGTATGGATCCTTTATGGTGGTTCCCGGTCCCTGCAGAGATTTCCAGATTAGTAACATGGAGGTGGGAGAGGCTGATCAACTAAGACACTAGCAGTTCAGCCCCCGCAAACTTAACTTTTGTTGAGAGTTTTTCGAGAATGAAATTGGATTAGACCCAGGAATGACGTATCCTGTTTGATTTCTTTTCCCCTTATACTCTGACAAGCTTTGTGTTTAGGCAGGCTTTTGTTTCTGGCTCTGAACTACTTTAAAAAAATTGGGAGTGCGTCTCGGGGTGTCGAGGGTGATATGCTTGCATTGACTGGCGAGGTTTAGGTCGAGCTGCTTGCAAGTGCTTTGTTCTTCTCACCACCCCCAGGCCAATTGTACAACATGCCCGTACGGTTTAAAAAGGAAAGGGGGGGGAGGGGGGGGGGGGAGAAACGCTGAGTAATGCCAGCGGTTTCTCAAATGGCTGATGCAAACCTGGAGAATTTGCATCATCATTCAGCTAGAGTAACTTGGTATGACAAGAGCTTAAATACAAGTCCATGCGGAAGCTGAACTGGTTTCCAATGATAGGGCAGTACCACAGTGTGAAAACGCAGGTGTTTCTGAGCTGAGCTTGGATCACAGGAAGGGCTCACATACTCTTAAAGAGTTTGTTACCTGTGTGTAGGAGCAGCTGGAAAGATAAGAGAAGACAGAGGAAGAGACAAAGTAGTTGCCTACATAGAGGGGAGGAAAAATCCCCTTCGGTTTCTGCTGAAAACTTTTCTGCCTGTGCTTGCCAGCAGTGTGTTTGTGGCACTGTAGCATGTTTAGGAAAGCTGCTGTGGCCATGGTCTCTAATGGAAGCTACTTGCAGGGACAAGCTAATGGCAAATTGTCCTCTATGGACAGCAAACAGCCAGCCCAGGAGGGAAAAGTTATGCTGAAGAAGAAAGTGACACTTATGAGGGGGATATCCATCATAATTGGCACTATCATTGGAGCTGGCATCTTCATCTCTCCCAAAGGCATCCTGAAGAACACAGGCAGCGTGGGCATGTCCTTGACTGTGTGGACAGTATGTGGTATCCTCTCACTTTTTGGTAAGTCCCTGAAAAGTTTCTAATTGGTCTAGAGGGGCAGCTGGTGAATTATTGTGATTTTTTCTCTGATTTTATGATTGGATAGGAAGTCAGAGTGCAGAGCTTGAGCACCAATGGAACTACAGATGGTTTGTGCTGCATGATAGTTTTGTGGAGGGTGCAAAGATTTGCAAGCCTTGTCCCCCCACTCATGGCACCAGCTGGTGAAAGTTGGAAGCTTTTTTTTTTTTGTGGGTCCCTAAAGGAACAGGAAAACCAAATGTGCGTTTTTCCCTGTAGAACGTGCTGTATGTATATTTTTCTCCTGTTGTGAGATGTATTTTTGGTTTGCTTGTAAAGCCCCTGGCTGTGGGATGAGCATGATGCATGAGCACCACTGAAATGTTTAGACAGCTCAACCTAGTTCCCTAGAGGCTACAGCAAAGTCTGAGAGGAATAATTCCCACTGTATGTAAGATGTATTGGCATGAAGGGGAGCAAAACAATAATACTAATAACCCCTTTTCCCAGCTCTTTTCTTCCTTCCTTGCTCATGAAGTTCCTTTGAAAAACTGGGCTACAAAAAACTGTGATGGAAGCAAATTTACCCTGGGAATTTTATTGCTAGCCTGCTTATTGTAGGAGTTTTTGCTAATTCTTTGTGTGCTTGAAGAGTGTTGAATTCTGAAGAAGTCCAGTTAAGTTGTTCTGTACACAAAACCCTCATTCAGAGTGGAAAACCCTACCCTGGCCTCTGTGGGACAGAGGGTTCATTGACCTGTTTAATAGAGTTAATCTCAAAGAAACTGAAGAACTAACATGAATATTGGCTTTATTTAAAAAGGAAACTACTTGTTTACTGGCAGGAGTGAAGAGGACAAAGAGGACCTAAGTGTCTACTTAATAGGCGGAACATGCAAATGCCACCTTGTAAATTGGCTCTGACCTTAAAAGAAATATTCTTTACAGGCTAAACCAACCCAGGCCAAACAAACAGTCCTAGTAAGTTTGGACCCATCTGGGTGAAATCGTTAATGTATGGGTACAACGTGCAGCATAATCTCTTGTACAAGTGTGGAAGTTCTGCCTGCAACAAAATTCTCCTATCAAGAAAAACCTCAGATGCTATTTGTAACCCTGTCAAAAGACCTTGGGCTTTTATGTTGCTTAACCCAGAATTTGCTTAAGCACAGAATTTATGGCTGTAACTTTAGTAGTAGTAATCTTCTCGCTGTGTAGTAAAGCTTCTACAAAACATAAAAAAGCTTCACAAAGAAGCCAAACCAAAACAAGAAAACCAAAATAACCCCCTCTCTTTTATCAGACAGATTTTTTTAGGTAATTTTCCAGACTTCTAGATGGGAAGAACTGTGTAATTTGGCACAGCAAAAGATAGTATCTTGCTCTCAGGATGGACCTGTTACAGTTTGTTTGCTTTTTGGTTGTTCTTGCCTTTTTAATTTTTTTTTTTTTTTTTGGTTCCCTGCATGACTTAGTTATAGTTAAATCACATGTAGAGATCATGTAAGGTCTTGCTGAGGCTGTGTTTATAACATATATTAAAACACAATTTCATTTCATCCTGAACCTCAAAAAAAGAGGCTGGCAAAAGAAAATGCATAAACAGCTCTCTTTGATGTGGCTGTAAGGGTTCCTTTAAACACATCTTCAGGTAAGCTAAAGAATAGCAGATAAAAGTTGCCACATTTTTGCAAAGCCTCAAACAAAACAAATTAATAAAGCTGGAGAATTTGTCATCATGTGGTACAGCTTTAATTGGCTTTTACATGTGATATGGTTTTGACAACTGTAGTTCTTATCTAAAAGTATGTGACATAAAGATGTGCAGGGAAGAGAGCTGAAATGAGTTAATGTATGTTTCTGATCTTAATTCTGTGTGATGCAGTGCTAACAAACTTTATTACTGTTCATTACTGGCTCCTCAGAGTCGTCTTCCGAAAGGGCTGCCTATGTTTTTTGGTTGTGGAACACTATTGATGTGGTCCACCTGTGAAGCTGTGAATCCCCAGCTTTGTAACTAGCTGATGGTTCCTGACTTTTCACTGCATTTGTAGTACACAAAAACACTCCACCAGTGTTGAAAAGCTGTGACTATGTCACCCCCTGAGTTTTATATGTAAAATGTTAGGAGTATTGTTGAGGAAAATTCTTAATCTGAAGATCCTGCTTCCAAATTTGGGCCATTTGATTGCTTTTATCCATGGCTGAGGAGAGGTAATACAGTTTTTAGACCTTTAGAGTTTGAGCCAGGCATCTCTAAGGCTGAGAGGAGTAAATCAACCTTTGATAACAAGTGTGTCAGAAATCTTTCATTTAGCAATGCAGTCTGGCTACCTGGGAAGTAACGTGTCTAGTATAACAACCCACTTTCTTGTCCCTCTTCACAAGATGCATAGTAGTAACAACACTTACTGCAAATAGCTTGTCCAGTGGCTTTAAATATAAGTGGATAAATGGTTTAGTTTACTACATGTCTAGCTGAATGGATTAAAACTTGCAAAATTCATTGGAAAAAATTACAATATATAAAAAGTAGTTATGATACCATAGCAGCTCTGTTGTTTAGGCTATAAATTATTTGATAGGTATTTCTGGATATCTCTCATGTTGGCCCTGTTGAATTCTCACAGGTGCCCTCTGCTATGCTGAGCTAGGAACATGCATTAAGAAATCCGGTGGTCACTACACCTATATCCTGGAGGCCTTTGGCCCGTTACCTGCATTTGTGAGGGTCTGGGTTGAACTACTCATCATTCGGTAAGTGTATCATGACTGTTTCTGATGGCAATGCACTTGTCAGTCACAAAGAAAAATCTCTTCTGTATCTTGGGCAAAAAAAATCAAAGATATTTTGGTCAATTAACTGTGTTCTTTTACTATGATTGCTTCAGAGGGTTTAAAAATGCTATTCTACTCATCAGCTTTGAAATGTTCAAGGAGATGTGTGCATATATGGGGGAAATAAGAAAACTCCCTGCCACAAAAATCCAATTAGTTGCCTTAATTTTGCTAAGTTTACTATTGATAGTCCATTGATGTCACTAATAATGTTGTTTGTCATACCTAGATAGAGTACAGAAAGGGGAAGTCACCTTTACCTTTTCGCAGTCTTAGCACTACCTTCTGGAACAATTACTGTTGTCTCTGGATACAGGAATAACACCTGGTGAAACTACTGTTCTGTAGTTTTTAGAGTTAAGGGCACCGCGTATGCTTTGTATGTCAGATTGGGCCCTGATTTTTTGTTTTTGTGGGTTGTTGGGGAACTTGATTCTTACTTTGAAAAACACTAACTAACCAAATAATGAAACATTACCTTCACATACCTAAAATGTCCAATGTATTGCCTTGGTGTGCAGCCTTTGACCTTGTGCAGAAGAATTACAATATGAAGATGTTGAATAATATAATATAAACTTTCATAATGTAAATGGATCAACATAGCAAACTCATGTGTAGCCTCTCCTTTTATTTTTGCAGTTTTGCTGACTTTGGAGATCTCGATATGTGTAGAACAGGGCAACTCACTTATACAAAATGTCTTTGGGAATGCTCCATCCCCAGCTCAGGCTGGTTAGCACTTCTTTCCCCTCTGTTCTGCAATAAGCAGATTAGTCACAAATGAGGCACAAGCCTCATTTCAAATCATAACTATGTTTACATAACACTGACAGGTTCTAGCATGGACTGTTGAGTTTAAAAGTGCTGACGGTGCTGAGTCATAATGAATCTATAAATCCTTATGTTGTTTCCAGGGGAAATAATTTTGTATGTCAGATGGTCCAACACAACCTCCCCACCAAAATGAAACCTTTGAATTAACTGCATAATTTCCATCAAACGTGATGAAAGGGCAGATGTCTCAACTGTATGAAACTTCTGCCAAAAAGGACAATCAGGAAGTGGATTGAGACCTATGTTTTCACAGTGCTGTGAACAGCTATATCATGTCACATCAGAGAATCAACAAACAGGAACAATATTAGAAATCCCCCTCTTAATCTGCACTTTGTTTGACAGAGGCAACTTATTAACTCAGGCACAAACACCCATAACAAAACCAGGCATTGTAAATTCCTTTCCTCACAAAATAATTATTTTTTTAATGTATGACGGTGTCCCAGGAGTGTTGTGAAAATGCTTCTAGTAATCGTCATCTGCCCCACACCCAGAAAATAGTCATGTTGCATGGGAGAGAACATCAGTGGTTTTTTTAATCACCCAGTCTAAGAGGCAGTGAGGAAGGCATACATGTTGTAACTTGCAATGATCAGAGCAGCACTGCTGAAACTCTGTGTAGAGTTTTATAGCTGACTCCTGCATCAGGAAACTAACTGACTGCTTCTATCAAAGAACTTGAGACCTCATGTATGTTAATTTTTTGTTTTCAGCAGATGAAGTTGCAGACACACATCTCAGCTAGGCTGGTTTTTCTTATGAAAGATTGCAGGATTATCACACTTATAGGCTGGTGGAGGAGTAACAACCAAAACAGACATTTCTTGCTCTCATATATCTCTGTAAAGCTGCTACTTGACAGTGGAGAGCACACTTAACTACTCTGCCCACTTACTGAATAGTTCTGCCGTACACTGCACTGCTTCTTACCCAGTGCAACTGTGAACCTTTTTCTCTCCCAAAGCCAGGTTGTATTTTATATATATTTATATACCTTTGAAAAACCTCCAACAACTATTTTTCAAATAAGTGAAGACAGCAGTGTGAATGCGTTGTCTGTAGAGCTTCACTTGGTGGTTGCTAAACAAAGGCAGGAGGAGTGTGCTGCCAGGTGCCTGACTCACCTGTGGTATGTGCTGGGACCCTGTGCCTGGGCCTCATCTGGTGTCTTCCTGTATCCTTGCCCTTCTGTGGAAGCTGGTTATGCACTTGCTACCTGCTCCAGAACACACAGCTATTGAGGCCTGCCAGCCTGCCTGTAGTACTGTAGTCAAAAGGAAAAACAGAATGAGTAAGGTTGGAAAAGACCACCAAGAACAAGGAGTCCAACCATTAACTCAACACTGCAGAGTCTGCCAATAAGCTACGTCGCTAAACATCCCATCTGTGTGTCTTTTTAATATTGCTCCATTCTTTGAACTTCTACCTCCACTAATTGACAGCATTGCCAGCAACATCTCCCCCATGGAGAGGGAGAGTCATGGTAATGTCGGAGGCAGAGCTATTAGAGGTGTAATTTAGGAGCTCTGTTTTTAGAAACAGTGGTGTGGATAGCAGTGACTGCTTTTTTTAAAAGGCTTTTCCTTGAAATGGGAGATCAAAGTCCAAGTTATGGGGAAAGAAGCTGGGACTGAGGAAAAGAAGTCTTGGACAGCTCCAAAGATCTGATCTTTCATCTGATCTAGAGCACTCCAAAACTACTTATGGAAGGCTGCATGCAGTACTTAAAAACTAGATGCCTGGTGATCTCCTGACACTAGAAGTATTGCAGTAAATGTCTGTGAAAATCCAGACAAAATTTGCAAAGCCATTTGCTGGCCAGTGAGAGGAACATCCCCATGCATGGGAAATGCACATGCAGCAGCCCTTGCTTGTCCATGCAGAAACTTACTGAGGAAGATTGTTCTGTTCTGTGCTGTTCTGCAGCTTGGTCCAACACAGTGTGTGACTTCTGAGTTGAGTCATAACACAGAGAAAGTGAGTTTTGTTTCCATGGTGCAACTCCCTTGTGGAAAATTCTTTTATAGTTCAATGGAGAACAACAACGTCTCTGCAGAATTTCTACCCTGTTCCATAGAATTTTTATCAAAATTCTGTGAAGTGAGGTGTGGCAGGTTTTTTCACAAGAAATTTGGATGAATTCTTGTTCAACTCAGAAATTCTTTGAGAATCATGTGCCTGTTGTCCTACAGTGTATATGCGATAAACCACAGATGCCACCAGCTGTCCTAATGAGGGTGAAAATGTCCTTCTAAATGGAACATGAACAGTAACCTGCAGACACAGGCTAATTTGCTACTAATATGTGTCAGTGCTGAGGCTTCTGACAAACAGTTAGCTTTTCTCAAATAGAAGGGCTGTATGAATATTATGAGCATTTCAAATTTGTAAATGCAACAGCTTTTTGGGTGTTGGAAAACTTAACTCTTACTATGAAAAACACTAGCTGGCCAAATAAAGAAACATTGTCTTTCTTCGTATTCCTTTGTTTTATGGTATTCTATGGTATACTACAGGGATTTTTGCTTTCACCTGTAGTGCTAGGAAATCCTTAGTCAATAAAAGGAACAAATTCTGTTTGTATTTTAGAAAATCCCATTTGGACTGTCTCAGAATTTATTAAAAGACCTGAGTAGGTTTTGGATACTTAATTTAGTAAACCAGAATGCTCAGCTTGAATGAAATTAATTTGCTTGTGTCTCTGAGGGGTGAGATATATATGGCCACTGAAATCCACTGATTTTTGTGCAGGGTGTTGCCAATGTAATCCGATTACTGGCTATGTTCACTTCAAGTGAGTGAATAAAGATTTCTATTGATACTTTTTGGTTTTGATTATGACTGCTTTGCAACATGGAAGTTGTAAGAGACAACCTGATAAGAAGTGTTGCTGTCAGATCAGAATCACTGAGTAGTGCTGCATTCAGAAACTGTGGTACATGTCAGCAAAGCTCAAAGAAAGCACCAAAATTAAGGTTCACAGGTCTCGGATAATGAAGTTACAGTGTGATCCAATAGCTGTGTAACTATTGCAGATTAATTTTGTGACCTTGGTTTTTTTTTCCACTCTAGCCCTGCTGCCACAGCAGTGATATCATTGGCATTTGGACGCTATATCTTGGAACCTTTCTTTATGCAGTGTGAAATCCCAGAACTTGCAGTTAAACTTATTACAGCTGTCGGCATCAGTAAGTATCCAATTTTAGGTTTCAGGGAAAGGTAAAGATTATATAAATTGAAAAAAAATGAGCAGGTAATTGTTTAAAGTAAATCATTAATTACCATGCATCGAGTCCCAGGGGCACCTGTGTGACATTTTGCCTGGGTGTGGGTGTTTGTGAACAAACACAGGAACAAAAAGAACAGCAGACTTTATCCGTGGCAGGGAAAATCTATTGTCAAGGCTGATTCTGTTGCCACTTGAATTAATGTCCAAATTTGCTTTTTGTAGAAGCAATTTCAATCTCTAAGAGATGGTGAGGTAATGCCAGAGATATGCAAGAAAGATTACCTGCTTTAAGTGTTTTGCACTACCTTAGATTTAGGAGGCAGTTAAATGCCAGGTATGATGCCATGAAGAAATGTAGTTCTCTTGAGTGCAGACAGACAACATGAGGTCATCTTCCCCAGTCCCACTCTTTCCATCCTGGCAATACTCCTTGTTGAGGCGCTTGTAGTTCAGAAAGCAGGAAGCAAATTTTGGGAGCAGAACATTCAGCCTGGTGCATGGTTGTTGCTGGCTTGTTGTCCTACACTTGCTAACTTTGTAGTTAGTGTAACAGGGGTCATTTAGGGTTACAGAAAGCCAATATTTGCAGTGGAAAGAGGGGCACTACCGTGAGAGCAGAGGCTTTACAGTGTACCTGGGCTGGTATGGAGGATGCATGAAATGGGAAGGCACAAAAGATTATGGGAATGGCATTCTAGAGCTTGTAGCATTAGAGGCTTGTTTCCCTGTCTTTCTGGTCACTGGTGAGGATAATCCCTGTGGGCACACTTTGGAATTCAGCTGTGCTGGGAGGGAGTGCAGAGTAGACCTGAGTAATTAGTAACAGATTGTTCCTTTCAATTTGCTCAGTGCACATATCAGAAACAAAAAGACTGGAAAAAGGAATTAAAACATGCAAAATGATCAAAGGCCTACAGGAGACCCCTTTAGTTTTGCACAATAATAGGTTCAGATGACTCTTTCTTCAGGGCAAGGAGTTCAATTTACATTGCAATTTCCAGCCTCCAGGTTACTGTGGCTTTTTGTGGGAGCTCACTTGATAAGATTTCCTTTCTGGCTGGAGTGTTAAAAACATATGTGACTGCATTCCTTTCTAACTTAATTATGCATAAACTATGGGTTTCATAGGAGTAATTGAATTAGGGGTTTTAATTTTGAGGTCAGTGATTTTTTACAGCTACATCTGTCTAAAACATTTTAGTGCAAGAGTGAAACATGTTCAGTAATGTTATGGTCACTGAGACAGAAGGAATGTTAAGTGAGGACTGCATCGAAGTGTTTTGTTAATTGCTTGTGAGTCAAGCACAATAGGTGAACAATTTGAAATATGTTTTTATTGCTTTTAATTTAAGTGAAAATCTGTGTGATAAGCCAGGGCTTGGCAAAATAATTGAACAAATAAGTAGCTTTGCAGGGAAGGTGGAATTAGGCTGAAATAATCACAGCCTAAAGGGAGAAGGGAGGTTACAGCAGACACTCCTGTACAGAGTGGGTCTGTATGGAACAGGTGGGATGAACTGGCATTTCACTGAAAGGAGGGATTCTTGTAGAAAACTTGTAGTGGTGAATGGGATGACACTGAGAAAAACAGTGATATATCAGACTGAGACTTTATTCTTTGCAGTATGCTCTCCAGTGGAGTTCTATGTGTAGTAGTTCTTAGAACTTCTGCTGCACTTAAGCTCAGTGATCACAGAGTGTCTGGTTGTTAATCCTTGTAGGGTAAGAATCAGATGCTGTGGTGGTAATTGTTATGAAAGTTTGGTATTGGGTATGTAGGCAGAGCGATAAGTAAGATTAAGTTGGTGAGCTGAATAGACACTCTGGAGCCCTGAAGATCTTACAATCCAATATAATGGTGCAACAAATAGTATCACTTCAAATTTTTAGTTAATCAAAAAGTGAAATGACATGCATTTTTTCTTACCCATGTCTGGTCCCTTTTCCTTCCTTGCCTGATGAGAGAGCACTGGTCGTGTATATGTCTTTATTGCAAAGGGAAAGGCAGTGGGATGCACCACTGAACTCTCTCCCTGGGTAAGACTTTGTTCTATTGTTTTAACTTGTCATTTCTTGTTGTACGAGAAAGAAGAGGGAGGAATTTTGAAAAATATCCAGGTAATCCCCTGATCCCAAACACAATCAGTATTATCTAAACAATTTCTTAGAAATGTTTGTCTAAACTGGTCTTAAAATCTGCAGTGTGAGAGTTTTTTTAAAACATCACTAGTATTGTAGTCCAGTTTTTTCTATCCTTGTCACAGTACAGCTTTTCTCTTTCCTTTTTTTCTTTTTTTCTCCCCACCTAAATCTCTATTGATGCATCTTAAGCCTATTATTAAAAGGTTCACTGAGATGGATGCAACCAGGATTATTTTGGGGAGTGGCAAATACTATTGCTTCTCTACCAGCCACCAAAAAATATTCCTTGTAAAGGGCTACAGCCATTCTACTCTCCACCATTTCTCCTCTGTGCCTCTTCAGTGAAAAAGGAATGATAGTGCAGAGGAGATGTAGATCAGATGAGAGTTAAAATGCAACTACTAGACATGGTGACATTTAAAAAATCTCTGTTCTTGCTTTATTATTTATAGGAAAAGGACATATGCTGGGCACAAAATTCCCCTCAAAATCACCTGTTCAGAGCAATCTTGAACAATCTGTAAAAGAAAATTTTATGTTCTCCAATATGCTGCTTTTGTTTTTAGTTGCCTTTATTATGGTTTTTCTTTTTTTAACACCACCAACCAACCAAAATCTCCAAACATTTCAATGTCTCAGTAGAGAGAAGGATGCTTGTGTGGAGTCTCTTTTCAGATGCCACAGCTTTCTGAAGCAAAACCTTCCTTTTTTTTTTCAAACTTGGAAATCACTTAAATTCACTTGGTGTTTCTTAAGCAAATCTTCAGGAGGAGAAGAACCTAGATCAAATACTGGATATGCAGATATCAGTTTGTCAGAAAAAGTCAGTAAACTTTCTCAACTTGGTTAATTTAACTGTATGTGAAAGAAGAGCAGACATCTCAAAGATTTTTATTACAGTATACATTTCATAGAATCATAAAATGTTTTAGGTTGGAAAGGACGTTAAAGATCATCCTGTTATGGGCAGACACATTTCCCACTAGATCAGGTTGCTTAAAGCCCCATCCAACCTGGCCTTGAACACTTCCAGAGGCAGGATATAATTACTAAAATTTTATGAAAATAAATGGACAGGTAGGGGAGAGAGAAGCTGGATGTGCTTCAACACAGGGAAGGACAGCTGCAGAAAATGCAAACAGGAGACTAGCCCTTCTAACTCCCCACTCAGTTCCAGCAGGACAAAATAGCTCCAGGACACAAAGCAAAGAGATGTTGTCCATCTTTGTTCTGATACTGAAGGGAGTCTTTTTAGGAGAATGAGTTTAAAATTCATTTTCCTCTTGAAGTGAAAGTTGGTAGACTCCTCCATATTTATTGTTTCTTGACATAAATAAATATCCTATCACCATGCCTCTCATTGCAAAAAAGGCCCTATATTCATCTCTTGCTTTATTTATATCTATTAAATATTTTCCTAATTGTAAACTTAAATATAATGGTAACAGGAAGTGATAAAATGCACTGTGCAAAGATATCAAACTCCTCTATCAATATGTAGCCCAAATAGGAACTGAGCCTGTGCCAAACTTTTCACATGGCCTCTGTACCAGAAAGCAGATAAACAGGTTTCAGCCATTAAAAACTGATACTGAAAAACACCACCTCACTTATTTTTACACTGCAATAATATATAACTTCCCTCTTTCTTATTTTTTTTTTTGGGAAGTCTGTCAAAAAATTCAAATACCCCAAACTTTGGCTGTTAGAGGTAAAGTTATGCTTGAAAACTGAGATTAGCTGTACAGGTCTATCAGTGCTTTTTAGAAAATGTTCCAGCCCCGTTTTATTGGTGTCTATGAGTCTATAATTAGATGCCTTTTTTTCCCTTCATTGAGGCAGATGTTGCAGATGCCACTCTCTACTGCTGACAGTTATCAGACAAGCAATTTACATTAAAATATCTATTGGCTTGCAGGAATATGCTCTGATATGCTCTTACAAATATGCTCTGATAGGTGCTTTTGTGCTTCCTGTGACTTTTAATTGGCTCATTAGGGTCTGCAAATTGAGGGTATTTTTTGGCATTTTTTGAATGCCTTGACCCTAAAAGTCTGACAAGTTATGGGAGAGCAGTTTTCTTGGTCTCCTGATGAGGCAATGGTACATATATTCTGAAAAGTAAGAGGATGTAATGCTCACTGCTGCTTCTCCCATTAGGTTTTGTTATTCATCTATAGTTGTGTGTCTGTGGGAAGGAAAGAGATTGTGAAAAACATGTTGGTGTTTCCATTGTGTTTGACTGTTATGAACCCCATTTTGTTCTCCCTCCACACTCCTCTTGGTTAGGATTCATCTTGGTTTTATCAATGTATTTAGGTAATCTATGTTCCCCATAGAGTCAGTGGAGAAAGAGGAAAGAGGAACTTCCTGAAGGTAAACAATCTCATCTGGGATAGGCGTCTCACAGAGGTATTGTTATTCTTCCTCTGGAGCTAACTGTCTCTTCATTGAGGATGCAGCCACACTTAATGTCTGACTTTTAGTTAGAAAAGTTAGACCCGAGTCCTCCTTTCACTGTCCTTTTTCTGAGAAACTGCTGTTCCTTCTGATATTTGCTGTGATCTCGTATCAATGTGTCCGCAATCAATTTCTCTAAATATCTCCAATAGTCCCTGTTCTGAAGACTAATGGCCATAGTCCCAGAATATAATGTCCTTTTTGAACCCTGGCACAGCTGTCATCATCTTTTCTTGATTTTTAGCAGTTTTCTTCATGACTCCACTTCCCCATTGCCTTTCACTACCCAGTTACTAACACAACCAGTACTATGCTGGTACGTGATGCTAGTGTAAGCCCCTCATTTCTAGACAAGTGTCATGCACATTAAGACTAAATTTATTATTATGAAATACTACTACTATTATTAATAGTATATAATAATCTATAATGTATATTATATAATATTATATTATAAAGAAGGCTATAAACTCTTATAGCTTAATAAGTACAATAAATTTTTCTGAAATTTTTCAAGCACTTGTAAGCACTTAAGTCTCAGCCCTGCAGCCTGAATTACTACTAGAACAGTCCTCCAACTCTGCACTTATTCTTATGAAGGACCATCAAAGGACATTTGTATCAAGGGACTTTTACAAGGGCAAGCAGTGATAGGTGTCCTGGTTTCAGCCAGGTCAGAGTTAATTTCTTCTTAGTAGCTGTTACAGAGCTGTGTTTTGGATTTGGAATGAGAATGGTGTTGGTAACATACTGATGTTGGGTTTTTTTGGCTAAGTCCAGTTTATCAAGGACATAGTCAAGGACATTTTTTCCCTGCCTCCATGCTTTGCTAGTAAGGAGGTTAACAAAAGAAACTGGGAGAAACTGGGAGGGGACATAGCCAGGACAGGTGATCTGAACTGACCAAAGAGATACTCCATACCATAGAACATCATGCCCAGCATATAAACTGTGAAGATTTAAATGGAAGGACATCTGATCTGGGTTTGGGAATGAGGGGTCTGGCTCTATTCAGTGGTTGGTGAGCAATTGTATTGTGCAGCACTTGCTTTTTTCCCTTTTTGTTACTATTATTTATTTACCATTATTACTGTATTTTACTTTGTTTTCAATTATTAAACTGTTCTTGTCTCAACCCACAAGTTTTACATTGGCTCTTCTCATTCATCGGTGGGTGGCAGGTGAAAGGGGGGAGTTGAGCAAGCAGCTGCCAGGTTTAATTTCCATTTGTGCTTAAACTGTGACAATAGGATGAGGGGAAATGGCTTCATACCGTAAAAGGGCTGCTTTAGATTTGATACATGGAATAAATTTTTCTGATGTAGGTGGTAAGACACTGGCACAGGTTGCCCAGAGGAGTTGTGGCTGCCCCTTTTCTGAAGTGTTTGAGGCCTTACCATCCAGTAACATTCTTGTATGTGTATCAGGAAGGTGAAACCAATGCATTAGAAAACCTGGAGGAGCTCTCTCCACTCATGTTACCAATCTGACCTGTGTAAGGTGACAGACTGATTGCTGCAGTCAACTTAAACTCTGGGTAAGCAGGATATCAAATTGCAGATTCTCTTACATGAAAGAAATCCTCCTTGAAATTTTCTTGTGCTCTGGTCCATGCCTAGGCTTCCCTTTCTACAGAATAAAAATATGATATCGTGAGTCTTCTAGGAAAATTAAAATAAGCAAGTGCTTGAATATGGCACTGGATTTTTTTATAACTTAAAAACTTTCAGTGAAATTAATATTTTAAATATATTTTGCTTAAATGAAAGTTGTTAGTCTTACTGCTAATCAAGCCCCAGGAAAAGAATGGGAGGCTAACATTCATTAGTAACTAATATTCATCAGCAACCTAAAGGGATCTTTCAAAATTTAAATTAGTCAAGATATGTCAGTGTAATATTGGAACAATAGAGCAATGAATCAGGGCCCTGGTATTTTTTGTTCCCTTTCAAATTCAGGTATACAAGGAAGTAGAAAAGCAAAAAAAAAATAAAAATATTTGGGTCTCAAGTGAAACTTTGCGGAAGTCCAAGTGATTTCATTGTGATTTCAGAACACTTCAGCTCTGAAATATGGTGAGATACAGAACTGAGTAAAGATTTTGATCTTCAAGATCCTTTTCTGGTGAAAAAATTGTGTTAGGTGATGTTGTGAATATATAGTGACTTGTAAAGAGCTTATTTGAGAGTGGGACTGTCTCTCTCCCAAATAAAAAATTTGGAAAAATGCTTTCTTTTTTTCCCCCTGGAATTTTTATTTTATTTAAAAATATATTAAAAATTCACTGTGATCCAGATTACTTAGAATTTTCTCCCTGTTCCATTAAACTCAAACTACTTTCTGTTGAAATGAGAAGATATTTTTAATATTTTTTAACCTCACTGGTAAAGAGAAACTGTATAAAAGACTTGAGATAAATCAGTGGAGTTTTTTTTCCAGAAAGCCTGTGCCATGCTGGATTTACAATGCTAGCTCCTACAAACTAGCAAATTGTGTTTTTGTGTGTCTCGAGATCTGTGATGTGGCTGATGATTTACATAAACTGGTACTCTTGAGAGAGCTTGAGTTACAGGAGGATTGAGATGAGGAGCTACTTCATTAGCTCCATATGATGGCAAGAAAGAGAAGAATATGCTTGACCATGTTTCCCTGAAGCAGCAGGGGAAAGAGATTTTTTTATCTAATAAAATGGCTCCCATTTTCCATTCTTTAGGGAAATTTTAATTTTCTTTTTAATATCTAAACTCCTTCTGTTTAAGTAGACTAGAATAAGTGGCACTAAAATGACAAGACCTGCCCTCCTCCTGTCAGTCAGTGCTGTAGGAAATGCTAGAAGATGCTGTCCCTGACCCAGAAGGAGATGTGAGCTGACCAGGCAGGATGAAAAAAACCCTTCTCTGACCTCTCCACATGCTGGTGAGCTGCAGACCTGGGCTTTGTTTTCAATAAGTAAAACGTCTCTGTTTCTTCACTGATTGCTAGAAAGGGTGGGCACAGCACTTGCACTCCAGCCCTCCTGCATCTCTTGTGCTACAGCGAAAAAGGGGGAGAACATGGAAAAGAGGAGCAGAGATAAAGCAGTTACAAATTCATGTGTGGCCTAAACAAGGGTGAGAAAGTTTAATATGGTTATTAATTGTTATTGTTTTATGAAAAATACAAATCTCCACTCAAAGCAGCACAGACAAAGAAATCTGGAGTGACAAGAGTTGGGCAATTAATTTCTTTCCTCCGAAACAGGGTCCTGCCAGTCAGTTGTCTATTAGCAGCTGACAGTTATGGGTCAATGAAGCTGTAATTTGGTGTGTCGGGACAGATGGATGGTCAGTGCAGTGGGTGAGTTATAGAGGCTCAGCTCAAGCCTTTGGTGTGGTACCTTGAAGGGGGATGAGAGAAGTGGGAGGACAAGAGCTGGAGAAGTTATCAGTGTGTATTTCCTTTAATGCATCAGGATCTGTTGTTTGTATGACCTCTCTGCTGGCAAAGAATTCTTTGAAAATTATTTCTTTCTGACTTTTCTTTATCCCTTCACAGCACTGGTGATGGTCCTGAATAGCACAAGTGTCAGCTGGAGTGCCCGCATTCAGATGTTCCTTACCTTTTGTAAGCTTGTAGCAATTCTGATAATTATAGTCCCTGGAGTTATCCAGCTAATTAAAGGTACGAAATGAAAAGTAAATGCTTTTAGAGAGCTTTTATCTTATTTATACCCTCCACAGTCTTTCCCCACTTGCCTCTGCCACATAATGCTTACAGCAGCAAAATCTCTAATTAGTTTGTGCTTGCTTAATTGAGGTTCGGTACTGTCATGTCATTAATTAGAGTGGAACTACACTGGAATGAACTGGTATTTCCTTCAGCATGTCAATAAGACTATTCTAATCAGACTTCCTTTTCAAAGGGGCAAATAGACTGCTCTTCTCTGTAATCTGTCTTTGGCCTGAACTTCATGAAAGGGGCAGGATGGGATTTAAAGGCAGATGTGCATACACCTCCCCAGAGTATGTGCCCTGTCCAGGCAGGATGTCTCCTCTAACTGTGCTAGTCCCTAGTCATGGTACATGTGTGTGCTGGTAGAGGGGGCTCACAATTCACAGAATCACAAAATCATATGGTGGTTTGGGTTGAAAGGGACCTTAAAGATCATCTAACTCAAAACCTCTTCCACTAGGCCATGTTTCTCAAAGGCCCATCCAAAGCCTTGAACACTTTCAGAACATCCCTAGCTTCTCTGAAAAATCTGTTACAGTGCCTCATTACTGTCACAGGGTAGAATTTTTCCTAATATCTAATCTGTATGTGCCCTCTGTCAGTTTATAGCAGTTTCCCCTTGTCCTGTCAGTCCATGCCCTTGTAAAGGCCCTCTTTTCACTGGCAAGTGCTCAGCTGCCTGTAGAAACTTTTTTATTCCCTGAGAAGCAGGTGTGAGATGGTGACAAGCCCCAGGTCATCCTCCTTACAACAGCTACACAGAGTATAAGCAGCCATTAAGCATAGGAGGCAGAGTAGGGAGGGAGCACTCTTGACTGTATTGGTGACAGATTTTACCTAATGAAAACTATCACAGCTTTTGGTTATGTCCCAGGGGATACTCTTTTCTGATGCTCACAAACCCTCCCCCCCAGGTGGAGTCTTGTGTTAGTCAGTGTTATAGTAAGCTCTGTTTCTCAGGGACAGATGGCTCTCTGTGGTTAATATAGACTCTGAAATAAAAGTTTTCCTGTGTAGCACTCTGCTGATTCACTGTTTTTGTTTTCTTGTTTTTCCCTTTCTTTCTGGCATTTGCAATGCCATTTCCTGTTGCAGATGACACATGAAATGTGCAAAATTTCTCTCGGTTCCTATCTGCCCCACTTTTCGTAGACCTTTGGAGCATGTCAAACTCAGGTTTGGTTGGGGATTGTTGCCCTGAAGTAGTTCAACTAGTGTCCCCGAGTCTCCACTGGGACCTTCCTCTGGCCACAGTTTCTCCCTTAACCAAAAAGTCTATGCTTCAATGGGAATTTTGACTGAGTGCTCAGTCAAAACAGAGTAAAGGGTAGAGGATGTGACTCATTGCTAATTTAACTCTGAATTAATTTTGTTCCTGCTCTGTATCTGTGGAGGATCATTGCTTCTCAGGAAATTTGGGATATGGTGGGGACATAAAGCACTTAGTAAATGAATAAGAGTGTAACAAAAGTCTTGCATATTTGCACTTATAAATATGTAGATAATTCTTAATTGATGTAATATTAGTACAGTATTGATTATCATGGTTGGGAGCTACTAAACTAATTTTTCAATTGTAGAAATGTTTAAAATTTTGGGTTTATTTATCTTATAAATGTTGCTTCTGAATGAAATGCCAGCAAAGTTCCTTCTGATTAAAATGTTGAACAAGTGAAATTTTCCACATCAAAAACTACTGAGCTCATTCTGCTCTTTCACGTAAGCTGATGTAAGTCACTGCTGGAAATGACAGAGCAGTGAGTGTCATCAAGCTCAGAATGCTTTGAAAAAAACTAATAGGTCAAATTCTCCTACTGCATGAATACAGATGCCACAAAGCCTTTTTGTTGGCAGATTATGGCTGCAAGGATTGGGTCAGAATTTAAGGTCAAGGGCAGAACTTGATGTTAGTGAACAGCTGGCTGAATAAATGTTCCATGATGTGTTATATTTTTTAAAAAAAGTAGTTATGACCAAAAAGCTTATTTTTCAACACTTTTTTGTTGATTTTACAGGAGAAACACAGCACTTTAAAAATGCCTTTGCAGGGAATGATGCCAGTATTATGGGATTACCACTTGCTTTCTATTCAGGAATGTATGCCTATTCAGGCTGGTAAGTGGATAAAAGTTATATATATTTATCCTGAAAACAAACACTAGTATGCTCTAACAAAGACATTTATTTTATGAAGCATTCTACATCTTCTGCCAAGCGACATCATACAACTAGGGTAGTTCTCACTACTGTTCCAGTATATGCTCAGTGGTCATTGTGCAAGCAGCTCTGCAAAGGAAAGATATTTCTTTTCAGTGTACAATTATATAAACATGCACTGACAACCAAAATAATCAAACCACAATAAAGGTATAGTCTTCATTTTTCATTAAATACTTTAATAAAATAATAAAAAAGAATAAACTAAAGCTTTATTTTTTTTTAGTCAGTAATTACATAAAAAATAAATCTGTTATTCTGTTACAAAGTTGTGTGGCCCTTAGCCTTGCTTTGTAAAAGAAGTATTTGACAAGTAAGAATCAGTGAGATTGGTGTGGGCCACAAAACAGAATAAAAATCTCAAGATTTTTACATTTCTTGCTCTGAGAGATTTGAAACTTAAAAGAAGTGCAACTGGCTTCCACAAAAGTCAAGTGTGATTGACTGTGAGCAGAAGTATGGGAATCTACCTTCAGGTATTCTGCTTAGAACTTTCAAGTTCTTTCTCTCTTTCCCCTCCAAAGTACACAGCAACTGCTTTGTAAGGTGCTGCCACTTCTTGAATCTGCCTGTACAATTTATTCATGCTCATGAGGGCTCCACATTGTAGTGCCAAAGGGCTTTTGCAGCAACAGTGTTGGAGGAAGAAGACAGACTACAGTGCACAGAGTGGGCTTATTTTGAGAGAGCTTTGTCTGCAGGTCTTCCCTTTGCTTTCCATAGGCTCATAGGCAGCCAGGTTCTTTACCTTGCACAAAAAAACGAGGGCTGCAAGATAAGGGGTTTATTTATTCAATTTGGAGGGACAATGGGCTGAGCATTGGAGTTCTCTGCCCATCTGTAATTCCCTGGTTGCAGGAGCATTATAAATCTGCATACTGAAGTATGAACAGAACTTTATATATTAAATGGCAGCAGGGGAAGAAACCCAAGAGAGTCCAAAGCCTTTATCTGCAATAGATATATATGAAAAGAGCCTGGCATTTTGAAGCCTCAGAGAAATGGAATTGATTATGTGGACCATCTCTACTTCCCCTTCTCTTCTATAACTGCTTTTGTCTCTCATATCCAATGGTTTCTCACTTTTTAAGTATTAACCTAAGTTTTTGTATGAAAGCAATTTAAAAAGCTCTTTAATATTATTCAGAATTTCTTGTCTGCAAAATGCTTCATCAAAATACTGTTATTTTTCTCATATACCTTTACCATTTTTCACATAATGGTTCAAAGCCTTTCAATTAAAAATATCTTTTTTTTTTCTCTTTACACCTTCTGACTTTTATTTCAAGGTCCTTATTTGCCACTTATAAAAGAAGTTAGCAGGAAAAAGACCTATTTTGGCTAGTGGTTCTTCCCGGCTGTCTATTTTTCTTTGTCATCACCTAAATTCCTCACCTCAGAACATGGAGGAGCAGATCATTAAGTGAAGTGTCAATATCCTTGCACTATCAGTTTCATGGGGCTAAATCAATACAATCAGCTGGATGTGAAGGAGTGTAGCAAGCGTTGATGATGCAGGTAGAATTTTATGCATAGCTCAAAAGACTGTTAGCTTTTAACTGCTGACTTTTAATGATACCACTTTGAAGAAGAAAAGAAAAGCAGTATATCCTTCTGTGTGTGGGTTCATCCTACCAAGAACAAGTGTAGACTATTAGGTATATAAAATGCTGTCTGGAAAAGGACAGGTGGAGAAAAGAATGCAAGGAAACATGTCTTTGCATCAATGAAAGGACTGATGCTGGGCTATCATAAACAGTTTGTGTTGAAAGGGACCTTAAAAATCATTTTGTTTCAGCCCCTTGCCAAGGGTAGGGATAATTCATACTAGACCGGGTTGCTAAAAGCCCCACGCAGCCTGGCTTTGAACACTTCCAGGGATGCAGCATCCACCGCTTCCTTGAGCAACCAGTTTCAGTGCTCCACCACTCTCACTGTAAAGACGTTTCCTCCATATATCGGTCTTCTGTGCTCTATGCACTAGGAAGTTTAAAGACAAGTACTGATGTTTTTGGATAAGGTGTGACAAAGAATTTCATGCTTAGTCACAAAATCACTATTTTTAAAAAGCCATCAGCCACCATTAAGTTGTTCTGCTAACCCAGTTCTGCCCCAAGACTTGACATGGGGCAAAGCTCCCAGACTTTCTGTCAAATCAGTTACCTGTTTATTCAGTGCAGCACTGCTGGCTCAGATGCCATTTGTCTTTCTGCACAAGAGCAGAAGACCAGCATAGGCACTGTATTGACTGCTCTGTTTAATTAGACAAGATCTGACTCTAGGCCTGTCTCCAAGCCAGGAACAATTGTGATCCAGTCAGGCACAGACCTAGTGCTAATAAATGTAGGACAGAGGGTTCAGTGACCTTGAGGCTTATGGTTGCTTTGTATGCAGGGCTGTGCCTGGTGAGCAGTTCCTATGAATTCCCATACAGAGCTATCTCTTGAATGCTACTGGAATATGATCAGAGTGCAACCTGTACTGGAGGTTGTCCAAGAGCGTGCAGGGCTAGCAGCCTGTGTTTGACATTCTATACAAGTTCTTGGTTTAGGAGGGGTTTTTCTAAGGCTTCAGCTATTTGTATTGTTAAGAAGCCCTTGCTGAGTACTCTTACAAGACTTCTTGCCAATATAATCTGAAACCGTAAAATGCAGCAAACAAAAACGGAATATAAAATTTGAAGGGGGCATGTGGTGTGTATGTATATAATTAGAGTAAACCATTACCTCCCTAGTATGTCAGGGGAAAAAAGTAATTACACACTGACTTTACATAGTTATTGTCTCTTTCTTTTCCCGCTTTGTTGTGTTTTCTGAGAAATTCCTTCCTGAGTGTGGAGATCAGGGAAGGTTAAATATCACTCTCTCCTTAATCCAAACATGAGCCTGCAAAGCCTTCTGTAATTAACAGCAGTGATTAAAATAAAAGCATCTTCTTGATTCTTAGTGAAAGAAATACAGAATAAAAATACAAGAATATAAGAATAAATCTTATAATACATTTTATAACTATTTTCTAGGTTTTACCTCAATTTTGTTACCGAAGAAGTGGAAAACCCTGAAAAGTATGTACTTAATGTTTTGCTTGACTTTTGAAAAATGGTAGTGGAATTTAAAATGTTATAAAAGTAGTGATCTTCAGAAGTTCTGTATGCTGGTCAAGCTGCTTGCCTTCCAGCAGATCTGGTATCTATTTGAATTGCAAATGCTTGAAGATTTGCTATTTTTGGTCTTTTGTGACCTTATTATATATTCTGCTTTTATGTGCACAGAAAACGGAAAATTAAGTAGATCTCTAGGGCTCCAGTTCTCCCCCTCAGCATACAAGTAACTATCAGTGTCTCCTTTCAGTGGAAGTTACTGATATCCTGTCAGGGAAATCTTGCCCAAGAAACTTACCTGCTGCAATACTTGTCAGTTTTGCTGTGTTTAAATATTAATCAAATACTTAGTTCTACTTATTTTAGTTGTCTCAGAAATGCAGGATCTTGAATACACATCACAAAGCATCCAATCTAATTAAACCGAACATGGGATATGGGTCCAAGCCTGTTTCCAACCAGAGATACTCTCACATCACTTGCCTGTAAAACGTAGAAAGAAAAGTTACCTTGTTAGGGAGAGTTTAATTTGTTCCATCTATTTTGGTAGATATATTTTGGTATGTGGGGCCAGTAATAAAAAGCTACTAACGTTTTCTAAAAGTTAGAGAAAATAAGCCTTTTCAGATCAATTTGCTTTCTTTCAGGAAAAGAAATTATTTACTTGATAAAGAAATTAATGGCTAAATATAATTTACTTGGGTTTTAAAAATAAGATAGCTGGCTGGGTACCAAGTTATTTTTTATTTTAAAAGGACCCCCAGCACTGTACACTGGGATAATATGAATCTGAGACATATGGGGAAAGAAAACCCCAAGCCATTGATTCGGAGCATACAGAAGGTTTTTGTTAGTTTCTTCAAAGTTTGAACCAAACCTGGTGCTGTTTCAGAGGTCTGAAAATCATTATAAGGAAATGGATAATAAAACATGAGGCTGGTAGAAAGACTGGCAGATTTCCATTGTTTCAGTGACTTGGAGATGGGTTGTGTGTTATCAGTTTCTTTGATGTGATCAGGATATGTAGAGTGAGAATTGTTTGACTGGAATCTGAGACATCCAGACAGATGCAGGTAGAAAATACTGCATTAATATTTATGAGTAATCATTATGGCAGGTACCTATGTACACATGGCTTTTTCACTGGTAATCTTTGGTTCTGATAAAACACCATTTTAGGAGTTGTGGTTTAGTAAAACATGACTCTGGATGTATTTAAAATGTGTAGATGTGTCACCCTGAAAAATTTAAACCTTCTGATAAAGTTTTCATAGTTTTAGTTACTTTCCCATGGAAGTTCTATAAACATAACTTGTTTATTCCTTCTAAGAAACTTCTTTTGATGGACATTTCACATGACCAGTGTGCTTGGGAAGGTGGAAACTTGATTGTCCAATCGCTGGTCATTGTCAAGAATCTATAAATAATGGAGTCAGAGAATAAAGTGGCTTTTTCCTGCTCTAACACTGAGGGACGTTCATGTGAATCATTTTGTGTCCTTTAGCAACATAGATGTACTTGGGGACCTGGTTTAGTGGTGGACTTGGCAGTGCTGGTTTAATGGTTGGACTGTATGGTCTTAGAGGTCTTTTCAGACCCGAAGGCTTCTATGCTTCTAAGTGATTTGTGTCAGTGGAGATCAGCTGGCTAAAGATTCCCTGGCCTGGGACACACATGAACCCAAGCTGGATGATCTGAGGTTTAACTACCAAGGATCTGTGCTTTTTATAAAATCATGAGAGGCAGACATTAAAACCTACACATTTTTTTACTTTTGAAAAATTGCTGTATGACAGACAGATTTTAAATGTGAAACTAAGTGTAGGAGTGAAGGGATTCTGGTCCAGGACATCTATTACTTCAGGAAATTCTGGGGAGATAGGTTAGGAGTCTTGGTGGTGTGATCAAATTCAGCTAGAAGCAATATAATTTGTAAATTATCATGCAGTTACCATCAATACAGCGTGATCTTTTTAAACATGCAGATGTCTACATCCTTTGGGACTTCTCATACACTTCTGTGTCTCTGCAGTTCTTTTAACTGGAATTCTTGGTAATTTTCATTATAGTTGTTTTGATATATGTTGAGTTTTTTTGTGATTTGAGCCAAATGAGTGCCTATTTTTGACCATTTTGCTCTCTGCTGCATAGGACAGAAAAACATAGTTCCTCTCTTTTTTAAAACCTAAGCACCCCTTAAAGTATGATACAGCTCAGCTAAGAGAAGTGATGCTGGTTCAATTCTGATGGTTTTTTTTTTCCATTGCTATAACTTTTTAATTCTGTTTATTTTCTTTCTCTTTCTTCTGTGCTGCTTCTGCACTTCTCTTCACTCCTGGATTTCTCAGCTTCTCTGAGCTGAACTCCCTGAGGATACTCCCTCACAGGGAGTGCCGCTTATCGCAGTTCTCTGGGTCAGGACGAAAACTCCAAAGCTCGTTAGGATCTTGTTTCTTGTGTTTATTAGGATGTTATCACAAAACTTGGCAGGTCTCTCCAGACTTTCTGCACAAGTTTAATTCATCTTGCTCTTATGGCTCACTTTATCCTTGTAGGCACAAAATGGCTCTGAACTATGCAGTTCTTTTATATTTATACTTATTCTTAGCCAATTAACAATAGACACATATATTATTTTTATTAATGACCCAATGACCTAACACCTGTGTGCTGCACTGCAGCATTTTCTATTCAATCACTTACTATTACCCAAAAAACCTCTAGAAGAAGAACATGAAGAAGAAAGAAGAAGGAAAAGAAACAATGGTCTAAATCCTCCATCTTGTCTTCTTCTTTCTAAACTAGCTTAATCTCTAAACTAAGTTTTTCACCCAGTGACTTAAGAAAATTCTCTAATCTACACACTTACACTTTTGGCTTTTCTATCTAACTTTAACAGTTGTTTTCATTTAACACTACAAAAACATGCCCATAAATTTCACGTTGTATGAAATTCAGTGTTCTTCTGGATGTCAGAGCTAGGCATCAGAAACAAGGGCACACACTCTGTGTTTCAGACTCCAACAAATTGCAGCTGGGATGTGAGGGAGGAAGACTATCTTTTACCACCTTGGAAGAATTTCTCTGTTCTCCAGGTTATCCTTGGAGAACTGCTGAAGTTATTTGTGCTGCTAGTGAGGATGTAGTACTGGAGGGCAAACCACATGCCCTGGCTGGTTTAGTGTATTCCAGGATGGTGCTGGAAATGAAACAGCTCAGTATTGCTAACATGTTATATAATAACATGTTATTGTGATAATATGTGCACTGTTATCACAAGGCTCTTAAAGCTTCCCTTCATCAGACTTCCTCTTGAGGCTGCACTTTGAGAGGATGAATAGGTGCCCAGTTTTTACAATTTCTGTGCAAAGGTATTATATAGAATAGAAGAGAGTGGGATTTTAAAAATTGCTAAATAAGTGGCAGGTGAGGGTGAAGCAAATGGATTATTACTGTCTGTGCTGACTGAGACCTCTGCATCACCTGTAAATGGGGATTCTGGACTCCTTTGAGCTGAAATAAGCAATTAAAAGAAAAATTTGGAACATATTTTTTTTATCTGGTTGCCACCTGTGAATGGCTCTGTTGGAAAGATGTCCTGAACCAAGGCTGCACAATCATTGTTCCCAAAGCTACAGAGCAAGTGAATAGTGTGGATTAATCTCAGTGACAACTGCCTCAGCTCCCACTAAATCCAGTGCAAATGTTAGATGAGCCACTAATTGTTCTGCTGTTGTAGGCATATATTAAGACTCAACTGGTTTTTAATTTTTTATTTATTCAATTTTTTTAAAATTAAAATGCTGTCTTTCATTCTTGCTGTGAGCCTTATGTTAAAGGTTGCACTGAGCCACCTGGCCTAGTGGAAGGTGACCCTGTCCATGGGCAGGGGACTTAGAGCTACAACTTTAAGGTCCCTCCCAAACCGAACAATTCTGTGATTCTACTGTACTGTATTTCTTTGTAGGTATGATGTAGCTTATTTTAAAAAGGAAGAGGAAAGTACAGGCTTTAACCACTTAGAGCTTGTAACAGCTCCAGGTATGCAATTTGTAATGTTTGTCAATGATTAGGATGAATGCAAATTACTTACAGCAAAAGAGGGTGAGCACAATGAGGTCTTCTGCCTTGAACCTGCCAAAGTTAATATTTGCCTGAGAATCAGTCACAGTTGTGCATTTCCAGGTCTGCGACAGCTTTCTAAATAACTGAGGTAAATGATCAGCTCCATGCCTGTGTGAACCAGCAGGTTGCAAACCCCTGGTGAACGGAGCAAAGGGATGTGCCAGGTTTACAGCAAATGGATGGCAGGAATGCTCTAGCAGAGAATAGGGATAGGGCTTTGAGTAACCTGGTCTGGTAGAAGGTGTCCCTGCCTATGGCAACAACATTGGAACAAGATGATCTTCAAGGTCCCTTCCACTCCAAAACATTCTGTGGAGGTGGGCCCTATAATATATCCTGAGATGCATTGGAAGGCAGAAGCATCTGCTATTAGACATTAAGTTTCCCAGACAGGGATTGCATTTCTTTCTGTGGTGTATAGCACCAGGAAAACTTTTTGGAGTATGGCACGTGCCATTGGGAATGCAGGAGAGAGGCAGGGAAAGGGGGATGCTTGTGTCCTTGCCCAGTCCCCTTTGTGCTCCAAGTGGTTGTTTGTAGAGGCAGGAAGGGCTTTGGATGCTGTGGGAATCTGTGGAGGTGCAACTGCCTGACTGGGCACAATAAATTCCATGCTGTCTTGCTTTGAAAAAGACAGATGTCTGCTAAGGAAGGCAGAAACCTCCACTGAAATAAATAAAAATGTAAGCCACCACCCCCCCAACCCCCCCTTCAAAATATTATAATCTTGAAGTCAAGGTGCTCTCAGGCAAAGATATGGGAATAGGAATAACAGGTCTTTACTAAGGAAATTAAAATAAAAATGCAGTAGTACAAAAAAAGAAAACTAACAAAAAAACAACCCACTGTCAGAGTGAGACTACAACCTGATCCCCTGTTGGTCAGGATGTTGGTAGCAGTCCGATTAAATGATGGCTGCAGTCCTCTTGGAGTGACAGTGTGGATCTGTTGAAGCAATGATTCTGTAGAAGGATGTAGTTTTCCTCTGAAGGTTCAGTGGTGGTGTAGATGGGACCGGTCTCTCCTCTGTGAATCCAGTGGAAAAAGGCTGCTTGTGCTGTTTTAAGTCTTCAAAAATATACAGGTTGAAATGCTTGGCTCCTCCCCCTGGGTGGAGCATCTCAGAATGGGAAGATGTCATTTTATCAGTCCTGCAGTGAGACTCAATGGCCCATTAACAGAAGAGATCCCCGTGGAGGGAGGATGGGTCATGGAAGGGGTAAAGAACACTGCCCCACCTGGCTTTAATAGATGGTAATAGAATACATACTTTTGGTTACATCTTGCATTTCAACCCAAGACACATAAGTAGGATAAATACTATGGGTCTTAGGCACTGGGGTGCTGAGGCAATATGAAACCCTAGAGGGGGAGAGCTGAAACAGAGACAGTTGGGAATGAGCAAATCAGGGAGCAAGCACCCTTTGCATTACAGAAAGGAGAAAAAAAGACTTAAACATCTCAAAGTGAATGTCATTACTTTCTGAACAGAATTTTGGAAGTAGTGTTGAATTCTCATTTTGGAAATGCCACCGTTCCTTCTTTTGTGTAAGGACATTATTATAACCCAAATAATCATAAGATGTAGAAGTAGCTGTTCCGCCTCTCACTAAACCCCCTTTTGGTGTCTAATTTTTAAACAACAAATTCATTTTCCTTTTTTTTGAAAATTATGCTTTGAATGTACAGGCTGGATCAATAGCAATTGTTTCAAATAAAATACCTAAAAAATCCTTGAAGCAGAGCTTCACCAAAACAAACTTGTGCAGCTACATCACATGGACCTTTGATCTTTTTTATTTTCTTACACTATAAGAATCAGTTTAAAACTGAGGTCTTAGTGTAATGCATTATTAAATAATAGGTGAATGAAGGGACAGCCAGGTCTCTGAGAGAGTTTGTCAACTTGAAAATTGATAGGAGCCATGTTGTCTGAAGCAGGAAATTCAGAGGACTAGAAATCATTCATGTTGAACGTTTAGACTCATTTCTTGTACTTAATCTTTGATTTCATCTGTATTCTTGAGTACCCACTATGTACTCTCAAAAAACAAGCTGAGTTTTTTCAATCAAGACCCTTAAAGCAGCTCATGCCTGAAGGGCACTTCCCTCTTCCCTTTCTAGGTTGAGCAGAGTTCAGGATCAGTGCTATCAGGATCAAGAATTTTGGCAGCCTCCAGATAAGAAGATATCACAGCAGTATTTTCACATCACAGCAACATCTTCAGAGCCTTGTCAAAGTCAGAGTCAGGTTATGTCAGATGCTGGCTAAAGAGAATACCATTTTAACAAAATTGTGCTCCATCCTAACTATGACTAGATGGTTGGCCTGAATGCTCCAAGTTCTGAAGATTAGGCTTGTGTTGGAAGAAAGAGAAAATATTTCACTGAAAAGGGAGGGAAACTTAGACTCAAATTCCTTACTAGTTTCAAAGTAGTCTTGTCAAGGGGACAACTTGAGAGATGTTAATTTATAGCCCTTATTTTACTAAATAATTTTATTTCTTTGGCAGTGTAGACTTTTGTTGGTGGTGTTGAATTTAGGAATTATTTTACATTTGTTGGATAAAAATGATAGAATTTCAAAGGACGTGGATTCTGAAAGCGTTTTACAGGATAGATTACTTTTCAGTTGCAGTTAAGTACTATTACATATATTATATATACTATTTGGCATAATCTGATTTGCCAAAATATGGATATGATCAAGTATCAATATCCAACTGAAATGGACAAAGACATTTCGGGGTTATAGAGTGTGTTTTGGTTTTGGAAGACAGGTGTCTGCTAGGGAGGGTGGGAGTCTCCTTTGGAATGAAAATGTAGGCTCCCTCCCTCCGAATTATTATAATTTTGAAATCAAGGGGCACTCAGGCAGAGATCTGGGGATAGGCATTACAGTTCTTTACTAGTATAACAAGGCAAACAGACCACAATAACTACAGCATTAATAACAAAACAGAACCAGGGACCCCGTGACAGCTTTCTCAGCTGAGACGGGAAGGGATGGAGGAGAGGCTTTGCTTCACAAACCCCCTCGGGCAGGCACTCCCGGTGCTCCTGCAGGGCTCTGAGGAACTCTTAGCCGGACCAGCAGTGATGAGCAGAGATCCTGGGCCGGTGGCTGAGGTGTATCAGCAGCTCCGCGGCGGTGCCTGGCATTGCCACACGTCCCGGCAGGACAGGGGGTGCGAGGCCCAGCAAGGAAGAAGGAAGGAGAAGAAGCAGTAGCAGCTCCATCTGGGTGATGGCGAAATTCCCTTCCTTCCGCAGCAATAGCTCCCAGCAAAGTGTCCTTTTCCGAAGCTGAAGAAGCCTGCAAAACTGTCCCCACCCTCCCTTTCTCCAGCCTCCCTCCCCGCCTGGGCCCAGCCGAACTCTTTGTGTTTCTCAAGGACCCACCAAGTACCCGCAGTCAGGTTTTCCCAGCAATTAATGCGTAAAAATTCCCCTGGTGAGCCAGAACAAAAGGAAAGACACCTTTACCTGTAACGAGAGTGGTATGTTTATTAGCAGCGCTGGGCAGTGCTGGGTCTCCCCTTAATGCACATGGCCCCGAATACAGGTGAATACAGGCTTTTTATTTACAGAAATATTGAATACAAATGCATATTCGTAACCCAGTTGCCATCCACTTTCCACTACCTATGCTAATTGAGAAAAAAGCAATTAAGCACGCGTAGTTTGTTCCTTGAAATGGGTTGGTGGTCCTTTGATGAGGAGGGGTGAGAGAAGGGAGGGAAGGGATATGGCTCTTCCTTGTTCTGACGTTTCTACCTTTTCAATGCAAAGTGACAAATGAACCCTTGGCTGGACTCCCAGTTTCATATCTTCAGTGGGTTGCTGATTTGCAATTATCTTATGTTTTTAAAGTTCCTTACCAGATTCTTTGTTTCTCATTATAATCCCAGATGAACAAGCATAAAGTTGACAGACAATTAGTTATTAGCCAATGATTAACCTCTAATTTTATCAAATCCTCTTTATCTACCTTAAAGTTTAGCAAGGTCCAAGTATTTATTTTCATTAGATTTAATGGGGCTTATTTTTAATTAAGGCCTCACCTTCTCTAAAATCTTGAATTCTTCAAAGTTTATGTCTCAAATCCTTTAAATCCTTTCTTTCCGCATTTTTTTTTAAATTTTTTTATTTCCCTCCCCCCTGTTATTGAACCATTTCATTTGCAAATGTTTCATTTCTGTTTGTAAAATAACTGTGGTCCAGCCCAGGCAATCTATCATTGTTTAAAAAGTTACACAGTGCGAAGAACATATTATTGAGATGTATAGTGTTTATAAGTGTGGTCTCTGATTGATAAATCATGTCTTGTGCTGTTGAAAAACCAAGAAATTAATTGCTTTGCTATGACCTTGGGGTCTAAGATTAGTCAGTTTTTCTATTAGATTTTTCCAGTGTTCTTCTCACTTCAATTATTCCTTCTTTTCCAAAGCACCAAGAAACAGTAGCTGTATAGCAAGTCACCAGAGCTTAATGTCATCTGACATTTCGTAAAATTAGGATATCAAAATGTTTGATATAATCTATTTTTATACTGCTTTTAAATAATGTGAGTGTCATGTCTAGCTAATGTGCCACCCACTCATTCTGATTATAGAGTCAACTTTGCATCTGTGAAGACTGAGAGAGAAATAAAGTATTAGGGGTGTTATCTTCAGTCTGTCTGAGCTTTATAGAGATGCAGATGGATGGCAGTAGAATGGTGGCTAAGTTGCTACAACTCTTCTAGCTCCCTTTAGCCGTCTGATTTTTGGCGCTTCACGTTAAAATGCAACCCCCTATCAAAGTCAGTCAGAAACTTGAATTGCACTATTGCTCATTGTCAATCTAGCCACTAATTAAGGATCAGATTCCCAGTAATCAAAAGACTAAAAAATATTTTTTGTGTTAATTGAGAGGATGCAAACCTTTGATATTTCTGCCTCTCTACTTCTTGCATTTCTTTTTTGTTATCTTATAATTTAATAACAAGATTTACTCTGAGGAGGAATATTAATATCATTACTCTTAGACACTAGAAAGATTCATCTGCCTGAAGTTTGAAATATTTCTTGTGTCATTATAGTATACTTATTCTTAAAAGATACATTTGACTCCAATTAATTTTCTTCATGTCAGGCTACAGTGCCAAATACTCAGTGCAGAAGTTATAGGATTACATAGTGATATTTTATATGAAGATAATCAAAAGAGACAAATGCTAATCTTTCCAGTATTTTGTAAAGTGCATTTGCTCATGTGAATTCATCAGATTACTTTAAAGGAAAAACCAGGTCAGTTAAGTGAGCATTTGCATTTTTCCTCTATTATTCGTGTCTTGGTATTTTTTTGTACTTGAATACTTATCCTTTATCTTAGATTGAGGATGTTCTAATTAGCCTCCCCACAGCGATTTTTATGTCACTTTAATAGAAGTTTTATAATTTCTAAATTTGACTGTATCTAACAGCATTACAGTCTGCTTAAATTCTTTCAGTTATCTGGGAGGCATCTCGAATGAAGCATCCAAACCTGGTGAATTCAATTAATTTCTACAGTTTATTTGTTCCCTCTGTAAGTGATAAATCTGTGTTCACAGATCTATAAAATCCTTTAATGGGGAGCTGAATCTGCCAAATACAGAAAAAAATTAACTTACTAGCTGAAATTTCATGAAACCAAGCATGGGTTTTGCTATTTGTAAAATGTATGAAAAGCATTTAAGAATACAATTCAGTAGTATTTGTGTGTGTTTGAGAGGAACTAGTAGACAATTACTACCTCTCAGGGGAATTGACTTACTAGCGTGAGACTATGGTTAATAAAATGATCTTTACTTCTGTTTTCTCATTAACCTTATTAGCTCCTTACTATTTGCATGACTCAAATCTTCAGCTCATTACTTATTGTTTCTTTTAGAAATTACTAATAATTCATTTCTGTAACTAAGTATTTCAGTCTTGGATGCATGTTTTTAATAATTCAGATTTATGAAATCTCAGTATGTAAACTTTTTTTTCCTTCATAAATTTCTTTTATTCCTTTTAAGTTGAAGGATGCCACTCTTGCTGGAACTTGAAAATTCTCTTATGAGCGGGATCCAAATAGTCTGGGTTGCTTTGCCTTTGTTTATTTTCTTTTTTCATGCCTAATTTGGGAGATTTTAGACCAGGCTTCTCAGGGCCCCATCCAACCTGACCTTGAACATTCCTGAATTCTGGCTCCAACTTTTCCTGTTTTCACTCTTGTACTAGTTTGAAAGCAATCAGTGAGAGGCTCCAACTCAGAAATACAATTTGATCAGAAAATTAAAATAAATGCAAAAAACACTGGCTCAACCTGACAGAGTCAGGATACAACCTGACATCCTGTTGGTAAGGATGGTGGTAGTAGTCCAATTAAATGGTGGCTGCAATCCTTTTGAAGTGATAGATGTCATTCTATCTGTTGGTGATCTTGTAGAAGGGTCTGGTCTTCCTCTGAAGGTCTAGTGGTGGTTATGTAGCTCTTGTGATTTCAGTGGATAAGGCTGCTTGTGGTGTTCCAGAGATTAGATTATATCCAGGTAGGAATGCTTGTTTCCTCCCCCTGGGTGGCGCATCTCAGAATGGGATGATGTCATTTTATCAGTCCTGCAGTGAGACTCTGGCCGATTAACAGAAGAGATCCCCCTGGAAGGAGGATGGGTAATGGAAGAGGTAAAGAAGACTGCCCCACCTGGCTTTAACAGGTGGTAATAGAATACATACTTTTGGCTACATCTTACATTGTAGCCTAAGACAACTCTCCATGCCACTCCACAGGAGCTGTGCCATAAATGCCCTAACCTTGACAATCTGTTGGTTCTGCTGACAAAAAATGTGATTGAGTCACTTTTACATTCACATTGCATGTGATACATGTAAATGATTCAAGGGTTGCGACTTGCTTGTGAGCCCTAATTGGAGTCTGTGATAGGATTTGTTGGGAGTCACTGAATCTAAAAAATATTTCCAACCAAGAGAAAGACGTGAAACTGTGATTTTAACTGTGTTATCAGCTTGAGTTAAAATGGAGAAAGGGTCAGAATGGAATTGGAAATGGTAACCCAGACTAAAATCCAAAATAATAGGTTTCTTTAACAAAGAAAGTTAAAGTTTTTTGTTAGCTTCAATTACATTGGACTGGATTTTTGGATTTGATATTGTGGATTATCCTGTAGTCTTGTAGTGAAGACATTTCTTTGGCCCTGTAATTTTTGAGAGTTTCAACATAGTAGCTACCATATATAGTATAATCAACTGAGGATACAGATTTGGTCCTTCTGTTCTTATTTTCCTTATTCTTGGCCACTGAACACAAATTCCTTCCACCACACCTGAGTGTCCACTGCCCCATAGGTGCATTGGGTCCTACTTAACAGCAGTGCTGTGTCACAAGAGAGAAGGAATAGAGAGCACAGCTAGAAAGCACAGTGTTCTGTGCAGTCTGAGTCTGGAGGGATCCAGATGTATGCAGAAAAACACTGCAAAACCCCTGCCCTGTGTTTGACAGCAACTTCGTGACTCAGCAACTTTTTGACTCAGCACTTTGTGTCTGAGCTGTGCTCTGAATTCACCAGAGCAATAGATGCAGGCAGCAGAGGGTCTGGGAAGATGACTCATTGCATGAATTCGCCTGTCATCGGGGATGATCAAAGGGAGCAAAGGCTTCAGCAGGAGGGATAACAGATTTCATTGGGCACTGTTCCTTTCCTCTGAGACAGGCAGAGGCAGCGACTGTGTGTACCTATTTCTTTCCAGAGGCTGCATGTTTTCCTTAGGCATTTAGTTAGGGACTGACCTAATGGATGCTGTTACAGTCTACGATGTTCAGAGATGTGTACATGACATACAGCACATATTATTAGATATTTTTATTTATTTTTCCTTTTCTTGTGGGCAGTTGCTTACTTTTTTTTTTTTTGCTACCCCATTTTTTTGGTTGCTTTTATCACTGCTGAGTCCTGTGGTGAATTTCTACACCATAAAAGAGATGACCCATGGGTGCTGTATCTTTGTCATTGGCAGCTGCTTTCTACCCAAATTTAGCATTTGAATTGGTTCACTTGTCTTCAGGTCTTTGTATCTCCTACTTCCACTTCATTATCTTTCTATTTCATGTAAAAAAAAAAGAAAAAAAAAAGTAAAAAAAAAGTGATGTTCTGTTTAGAAATTGACTTCAGTGAAGTGGCAGGGTTTGAACTGATAAGCCAGTCAATATGTGTAAATTAGAAAAGAGACTGATGTAATCTATAGTGTCTCTAAAGATTTCAAAGACGTACCTTGATCATTAATTAAGACAATAAGGATGTCTTATAAAACTGCAGTTGAGAAGACTAATGATTCACTATTGAATGAAGCCAGGCAAGGTCACTTGTATAATTGCCTTTTCTAACATTTATATTGATTGTACAAAATACTTCTACTCACATGAAAGTTAAGCTGAAGGCTTAATAATTCAGGACTAGGCAATGCAGTTTTCATACCGAAACTTTGAGGGCACACTAAAGAAATACAATACTCATCTTTTTCTATGTATTTGTTTGATTTTTATAAACCAAATTATTATTTCATACATTATAGCAGAAACCTGGCATTGGGTGTTGGAGAAGAGTGAGTGGGAAAATGGCAGAATAAAAATGAGTGCTATAGATGCACAGATAGACACAGCATTGCTCTGCTGGGTTCTATTTGTGGATATGTGTGTTGAAATTAATAGTGCTACCTCTGCTCTTTCTCCCCTAATTGTCTGATACAGAATCTGATTCTAACTCCTTTTATGTCTCAAAAATGTAATAAGGATACCACCAAGACATTAGTTAGAAATCAGGAAGGTAGTCAGCTACCTGCAAAATCATATCTATTCAGCAAACATAGGTGTAGGATGGAAGGAAAAAGATAAATTGCAAGAGCAGAAAGTGTAATACCATACTGCTATATACTAACCCAGGACACTGGGTTAATAGTGGTTGTTCTGTGTGTGCTGTTGGGAGGGAGGGTGGTAAAACATCATGGGAGTGCATGCTGCCTGCAGGATTGTCTCTAAGGCAGCATTAAAGCAATACTTCAGAAGCCATTGCTATGATACGTTTGTTTCTGTTTCTGTAGATTCTACGGCTTAAGATAAAAGAACCAGCTTGAAATGAAAATGATTGGATGAATTCCTTCACAATTCTGGAGACAACTGAATTTTTTTGAAGTTTATTTGGTAGAACTATTTAATAGTTCTAAAAATGCATCATTGGGGCAGGATCTTACTGCAAGAGAGATGGGTGGGAGAGGTTCCTGCAAACTCACTGGGTGAGTGGACATGCAGATGCCTGGGCTGCTGTGGTGCATGTCCTTATTTCTGTTTTTATCCAGGGCCACTGGAGAAATTGTGTCTGGGCTAATGTTTTCTGAGGGGATGAAGATTGAGCAAACTGGTCAAAGGGAAGGTGTCTGTGTCCATGGCAGAGGGTTGGAATTAGGTGGTCTTTAAGGTAGCTTCCAACCAAAACTATTGTACTATTACAATCTTTTTACATGTTACTGCTTTTGTTAATTCATTGGTGACAATCAAAGATGCCATGACCAGGTATAGGTGAGGCTTTTCTTGCAGTGTACACAGAAGGGGTAAACATCTACATGGAAATAGACACTTAGGATACAAGCCCTCAATCAAGTTTTCTTCTGCCAAACTTGTGGCACCTCTTTTGAGGAAGCAAAGACCAGGGAACTCAGCTGGAGCTTCCTGCCCTCCTTCCTGCTTCAGAGTGGAGAAGGTGTGTCCTAGGTGCCAAGGCTGTGTCTGGCTGCTGCAGAGGGTCCTGCAGCCACTCTGTTTCATGGAGCTTTGGTGTCTCCAAGGTGTGAGGATGTGACAAGACCACATGCTGGCCCTGTCTGTTCCCTCAGTGGCTATTCAATGTGTGGTGCATGGTGTTGTTCCACTGCACAGCAGATTGTCTCTTTCTAGCCCTCATGGCTGATCTTGTTTGCCAGTGTGATAACCTGCTGAGTGTAAGGTTTGTTTTTTTTCCTGTTGCTGGTTTTACTTGTTTGTTTTTTAAATAATTTCTGTTTGTTTATGTGAGTCATGGTTACTATGAATCAGCTCTCCTAAGAAAGTAAAACAAATGTTTATCTACAGTCTGGGTAGCTGGAAAAACTGTAATCTTTATTGTAATTTACCAGCAGGGTAAGGTAATGCAACACAAAACATCGTAACCTTTAAAGTTTTCATTGCCCTTGATTTTCCTTCATTTTCTCCAGCTGAAACTCGTACAAAACTGTTCTAACATCTGTTTCACTGAGGGACATAGCAGTACCTGTACAGAAGGGTGGCAGTATCCTTGTTATGGGGAACCTGAGCTGCTCTGCAGAATTTTCATGGTGGGAATAAAAATCCCTTACAAGACTGATGTTTTGCTGAAGGTCCAGAACTGTAGAAAAGAGTTCATTTTACTGGAGAGACGATAGGTTTCTTAGAGCTGAGCAGCTCTTCTCTTGGCCACAGGGAAGGTTCCATTAGACATTTTCATTTTCTTTTGGTGGTTCATAAGCACGAGGCCTGACTGAAATTACTGGAAAAGAGATGGGCAACAGTGTATTAGGGGTAGATAGAAAAATTAATAAATTCACTGAGGTGACAAGTCCAACTGAGGTGGTTCAGAGCAGTTGCTGCACACATCTCTTGTCTTGGGTACTAGGGGTGTTGCACTCTTTGTAAGAGCAAGCATGTTTTATAGAACTTCTGGTGTGAGTGCTGCTCTGCATTGTAGGCAAACCTCTCCCAGGGTCTTCCCACTTTAAAAGTGGAACCTGTTTTTGACTGATGTTTGAGCTCTTATTTCTGTATTTACCAACAGCATTAGCTCTTGTGGAGGTGACTCAGAGCACTCATTCTAATGTTTTGGTCTGAGATTTAAATCTGTGTTTCAAATAGCACTGAAATCTCACTGTAAACCCCAGTCAAAACCATGAAATTCCTTATGAAGATGTAGATTAGCCTTTTCTCATGGGTACTGTCAGTGTTGGTTTATAGCCTGGGTATAGAAAAAGGTCTCACATCCGTTTATCCAGGTATTTGTGAAAGCAAACCATCCCCACTACGTATGGTTAGTTATACAGGGCAGCAACAACTACTTTAATTCATAGTGCAATGTTGTGATCTGTATGGGGTGCATCCTCTTCTGGAGCCAAAGGGGGATGTCCCTCTTCTGTCACTTTTTATTTCCTTTTCTCTTTAATGCTGAGCCTCAAAACTGAGGAAGAGCAGAGTGCTAAGGCAGTTTTAGGTGAGCAGGGTGTTATACCAGCACAAGTAGCAGCATCTTGCTTGCCATTAACAGTAAATCTTTTATTGGAGCACCATTAGGCTGATGCTGGCTGGCATCATCTGACAGAGGTGGTGAGATGACTGTCAGAGAAAGTAAGACAGCATTTTTTACTGTGATAAGATATAAAATCAGAGAATAAAATACAAACAAAGCAATGGGCAACAAAAATTGCAAGGGCCATATGCTCTTTATTGCAGTCATGCACATCAGATTGGAGTTTTATAATGCACAAAGAGTCATTAACATGTGCCATGCCACCATGAATAGTTATTCTTTAGAACAGCATGGTCAAAATTCCAACAGCGATGGTATTATTGCACAGAAGGAAAGGAATATGTTCCACTTAGTTCAGCCAGCACAATAACTTACTCTGATACTGTCTTTTTGTATGAGACATTAAATGGGGTTGTCTTATCTGATTGTTCATCTTTACTGGTTAGTCAGCTTGCTGGGTTTTATTTAAGATATGTAATAGTCATATTAAAACAAGACAACGTGGCTTTGTACGTCTTTTCTGTAGATGAATACATCCTTTCTTGTGTTACACCAGAATTTCCATCAGAAGAGCATTGATCTTAGCTAGTGAATGCTAAGGTTCTTAATCCCCTGCACACCCCTTTCCTGCATGGTGGCTATTTTATGTGTGTGCTTATGGGTGTGCAGATGTTCTGGGACCAGGTTCTGGTCACTTACAGTGTAGCTTACATGTTGATATTTGGCTGTGAATATCTTGGAATTTTAAACACAAAGTGATATTTTATTTATGGAACAACTGTTGTTAACTAAGTGACCATTACGGTTTTTAGTAATTTAAATTACAGTACAGCCTGTATCCATGAAATGTAAACTAAGAGGATTTATATAAGATTATTAACACTTCATGGGTGCTGTGAAGGGAATAATCTGCATTTCACAAGTTGTGGTGCTGTGGTTTATTATGTCAATCCTTATTCACTTGTAACACTTGCTGTTGAACAAGTGCTGTTGTTTGCATCTTCACCTTCTCATTATGTTTTGTTTATTGTGAAAAAGTAGACTATATAAAAATATTTAATTTTTGAAGTGTGATGGAATTAAAAATCCCTTACAAGAACAGTTTTGATATCATTATTTGAAAATGTCTAACAGCAGTTTAGAGACCTCCTCCATAGAGAATGGATAATGAATAGCACTCTGATATGACAAGAAGTGTAACTGCTATGTGGGGATATTTTAAAGGAAAGAAAATTTATATTTATCCAACACTGTAGAGGAATGACAGACATTTCTAGTTTATCATATCTGTTTATTACAGGAAAAAACAGTTGCTAAGCACAACCAGATAAAAGTAAAGATTTATCCACAAGGAAAATAGAAGACTGTGGAATTCCTTTTCCTAGGGCAAAACTCCCATCAGAGAATAAGCTTGTGAGTCTAAGGGAGAAATATTTCAATGGATGTGAAAATAAGCAGAAATGCTTTAGGATTCTTAATTGGTGATTGTGAAAGCCATGAAGAGAAGTTTTTTCTTAGTTGCAGGTTGTTGATAGAGTCACAATGCTTTACTAGAATGACCATGGAGCACAGGGCATTACATATTTTCTCTGCTTTTTAAAAACATAATTTTTCCCACAGAGGCCCAGATCCTGCTATTTCTTTTGTGCTTATTTTTGTTACTGAAAAAATGTCTTGCAAGCACTATTGCTAAACTAACCAGAGATTTGTCCTGTTCCATAGAGCTGATGTTTTTAAATGGGGGCCTGCAAGAAAAATGAAAACAGAATTTTGTCATGGTTTTGGAAGACAGGTGTCTGCTAGGGAGGGCAGGAGCCTCCCTTGGAATGAAAAATGTAGACACCCTCCCTCCGAATTATTATAATTCTGAACTCAAGGGGCTTTCAGGCAGAGATCTGGGGATAGGAATAACAGTTCTTTACTAGTGTGTATAACAAGACACACAAACAACAATAACTACAGCGTTAGCAAGAAAACAAAACCGGGGACCCCGTGATAGCTTTCTCAGCTGAGACGGGAAGGGATGGAGGAGAGGCTTTGTTTCACAAACCCCCTCGGGCGGGCACTCCCGGTGCTCCTGCAGGGCTCTGAGAAACTCTTAGCTGGAACAGCAGTAATGAGCAGAGATCCTGGGCTGGTGGCTGAGGTGTATCAGCAGCTCCACGGTGGTGGCTGGCACTGCCACATGTCCCGGCAGGACAGGGGGTGCGAGGCCCAGCAAGGAAGAAGGAAGAAGGAGAAGAAGCAGTAGCAGCTCCATCTGGGTGATGGCGAAATTCCCTTCTCTACTCCACAACAGCTCTGCGCTCCCAAAGTGTCCTCCGAAGCTGAAGAAGCCCACCAAACTGTCCCCTCCCTCCCCTTATCTTGACCCCTTCCTCCCCTGGGCCCAAACGAACACTTTGTGTTCTTCAAGTATCCACCAAGTACCCGCAGTAA
>NC_031771.1:934805-993960 GCF_001522545.3 Parus major
TTAGCAGGATGTGTTGCAGTCTATGGAAAAAGGAGTAATGATTATAAACCAGATAGGTTTACATTAGATACATGGAAGAAGAGGTTTACAATGAGGACTGTAAAGCTGTGTGCTGCAAAGGCATGTTTAAGATCACATTTGGAGTTTTCTGGATTTCTGTTCTATGTCAGAAATACAGTTATTTCAGTTTGCTATATGGGCTGTCCCACATCTGTAGGCAGTCTGCTGGGCTGTCCTTAGCAAGGCCATAATTTCCCTCCTTTCTGCAAAAAAACAATTTTTCTGCCAGATAGCTACCTTCATGGAAATGCGGTATTGGTAAGACATCTCCTTTTAATTTCATTTACACCTTTTTGTATCTTTAAAAATGTTAATGCTTTAAGGCACCTACAGGTACCATTTTTCTCATTTTGAATTCCTTCAGAAGAAGAGCCTTTCTTGGTAAATGATATTTCAGTTTCCATGGTGCTCCTTGTTACAAATAGCTGCTCTTTTCCTCACCAATGGTGCAGTTTTCATTCATGCTAAAATATCAATGGTAACATACAGCAGTAAATTGTTCCTTTATGATTCTTGGCATTGTGGAAAGTCGCCTGCTCAAAACTAAATGTCAAAGAATTTAGCAAGTATGAAAAATCTGGCTCCTTTTATGCACATACACACAGAGATACATGCTGTTCCCTCTGTGCTCTGTGCACCTAAGCATTTACCTTCCTTTATTATGTAACTTTTCTTTCTCCTGGATTTCTCAGTCTCCTCTGAGCTGAGCTCCTTTTGGGATCCTCCCTCATGGGGAGTCCCACTTATCTCAGTTCTCTAGATTTGAAGAAAACTCACAAGCTTGTTAGAATCTTGTTTCTCGTGTTTATTGGAAGGTCATTACAAAACTTTGCAGGTCTCTCCAGACTAGCTGCATAAGTTTAAATCTCTGCAATCTGGTACATTTCTTCTGATGGTACAACAAGGCCTTGTGGCTCACTTTGGCTTTGAAAGCACAATATGGCCTTGAACAATGCAGTTTTTTTATCTTTATACTTATTCTTTTCCAATTAACAATAGACACGCATATTATTTTTCTTTATGACCCAATGACCCATCACCTGTGTGCTGCACTGCGGCATTTTCTAACCAATCACTTACTATTACCCAAAAACCTCTAGAAGAAGAACATGAAGAAGAAAGAAGAAGGAAACAAAACAACATTCTAAATCCTCCATCTTGCCTTCTGCTTTCTAAACTAACTTTTTCACCCAGTGACTTAAGAAAACTCTATAATCTACACACACTTTTAGCTTTTTCTATCTAACTTTAACAGTTGTTTTCATGTATCACCATGAAAACATGCTCATTAATTCCATATTATATGAAATTCAGTGTTTTTCTGGAACTTAGAGTTAGGTATCAGAAACAAGGGCATACACTCTGCGTCTCAGACTCCAACATATTACTGTAAGGAGTTATTAATATGCTACCAGTGATGCTTCCCAAAAAGTCCAGCTGTTAGAGGGGTTGAGGGGATAGCATTCCTTCCTGTACCTTTATTAAAAACGAGATTCACTTAATAAATTATAAAAAGAATTTAATATAAACAAAATGACAATTAGGAGACAAAAGAAATAAAGCAAAGGGTTAAAACAGCCGGGTGCCCTGGCGGGTTGCCAGGAACACACCTGGTATCTTGGGAACACTCCCTTTATCCCCTCCTGCTGTGAGGATTCTATGCATATTCAAAAACATGTCCCCTCCCTAGTTCCGCCTTCCTAGAATATGCTTTTGCACAATCTTTATTTTCTGCTGGTCAGCACTATCCCTGCTGGTCATCATTATTCTTGCTGGTCAGCATTATTTGAAGTTTGGTTTCCTTTCTTTTGCAAATGGTCACTTGTTAATAACCATCTGGGCCTCTCATCCTTCCTTTTGAGGGCAGCTGGGCTTCATATCTTCTGCTGATAACAGTTTGGGCTCTATTGTTCTCCTGATAACAGCTTGGGCCCCAGTGTCCTTGCCCTCTGAAGTTTCCTTGCCCTGTACCTAGGAAATTCTTTTAAACTTAAAACTTTTTAGCAAGAAAAAAGTACATACATATCTAAAAAGTATTTAACATATACTATTCATCTGCAAAAGCCAATATCACAATACAAATTTATAACACCTTCCACTGGAACTGAGCAAGGTGTTTTGTATTCAGGCTACTTGTTGCCAGGCTGTGAGCTTGAATGGCTCATTTTGGGAATGACAGCAGCCTTGCCAGCCTGCTTCCCTGAATTACTCAAAGTGTTGCTCTGTCATTTGCCCTGACCCAAATTAGAAGCCTATATCATTGGTGTGGGCAATAGAAATACAGATCAAGGCAGGGCTCTTGTTGCACCCCAGCCCCACTCCCTGCAAACAATGAGGTACTTAGAGGAACATGGGCAGGGTACTGTGACAGGCAGCATGGTTTTTAGTGGGATTCCTTTCACAACCACTGTAATCTCTTTCCTTGACCATGATCTTGTTATGCAGTAGATGATGGCTTAGGTTTCTCAGCTGTGTGGCCTGATTGGCACATTTCCCAGATCAGGTTCCCTTGTTTAGAATTCTAAATATCCCTCACTCCCCCACTGCCAACTACTGCCAGTGGTCCATCTTTCCTAAGAAAAGTGATCCTGTCTGGAGAAAGTAGATGCTGTTCATAAATCAGGTGCTCAGGGAATGAATAATTTCAAATTCCCAGGAGAGCCTGCTGTAATAAATGAAACTACTTTTAATACACAATTACTTCACTTCCTCCCTTTTACATTTATTTAAATCTGGCAATGAGGTATGTATTGGTGTGGAGCTGTTAAGAGGAAGTTAGACCCACTATCATGTGCTAAATAAAGCAGCTTGGAGGAAGTGCTTTGGATTGTGCCTCTGTCCCTTTCCCCTTCATTTCCATACAGGAGCTGTGTGCAGGCAAATGCTTTGTTTTTATGGCCCTGTGTCATGTTTGTTGTTATAGCTTCCTTGCCTCCAAGCAAGCACTGTGATTTACTAGTGCTTCTCACCATAACCTATGGTACTGGCAGTACTGTGAGCACTTCCAGCAAATAGACCTCAGAAGAAAATAAAATGCTGGAGCTTTTTGAGAGAGCAGAGGTGCTCCTTTCTACTCCTGATTTGGAGAGAGCTGGGCAATAAAGGTAAAATCTGAGGTTTTGCCTCTCTGGTGGAAAAGGGGACAGACTTCCTTGAGGACATTAAGGTTTCCCACAAATGAAATAAAAGGAGGGTGATGTTAAATGATGCTGTAATATAGAAACATAAAAGACATTCATCAAATTCAGGAGTGACAATATGTTTGTACTTGAATCCTCTGAATTTAGACTATACTGCTTTTAAAAAGGCAAGCTTTTATGAGAGTGGCAGACAAACTTTTAATTACAGGTCAAACTTAAACCTCACTTTTGTTGCAATACACTAGATAAATAACCATTGTCTTCATTACCATTTCAGGTTGTGAAATGCAAAATTCAGATTCTTTGCTAGAGATCTTGCATTTTCCAGGCACCTGGCTGTTCTCTGGTTAAGCTTCCCAGACTCTAACACTAAACACACTTGAGTTCCTAGTGTAGGCCTATTTTCCTGCAGGTATGACTATAGCAATAGGAAAGAAAAGCCACCTCCTTGGGGCTTACAGGTTCTCAGGATGGATGTAACTTGGGGTCAAGTTACAGTGCAGAATAAAAGCCACATTTCACATGCCTTTTGGAAACAGTTGTAAACTTTGTACAATAAGTTTGCAACTGAGGTAACATAAAGATGTTGAACACTGGCACTTGATATACTTATGGAAATAGAATTGACTGAGAAGTCAGAGGGGGTGATCAGTATTTTATGTTTCATGTCTGTATTCCATTTCTTCTTTTAAAGAGATTTTAAAAATTAGCCCCCATAGCAGCTCTGTGTGCTGCCTCTTTTGCTCAGTTTCTGGCTCCTAACAGTGCTCATATGCCTGCTATACAAGAAATGGCTAAGCAGAGACAGCGAGACTAATATTTAGTGCTGTAATCTCAAAAGTCTCTTGTCTTTAGCTGTCATCTTTGATATCTGTGTTTGCATAGTTTGCTTCAGGAATGCCAGTAGTGCTGCCTACTCCATGCAGAATGATTCAGGATTCTGCTTGACCACAAGGAGTATCTCTGGCTGGTAATCCAAGTTTCAGAACAATCAACAAGAAAGGTGTTTCATAAAAGGTATTGACTTGACAGGGTGGGGCTTGAGCCATGACGTAAATGAGCACTCTGGTCAGATCTGGCTTGGCAACCTGAGTTTGTACAGAAAGACATCGTAGCCAGCTTCAAATCTCTATTAAAATTAAAGCAAATCCCCTTGTGAGCATAACAACTCAGTTTCCCAAGGGCTGTGGACAGATTTCCTTCTTGAGATTTGAGCTGGGAGGATTTGCCTGAAAGGATGTCTTATGGAAAAGAGTGTTACTCTGTGCAATTTTTACCGAAGTCTTAATACAAGGCAGTATTTATGCTAATTGGTTTTTGAGGAAAGCCTGTTGGGAAAAGTGCTGAAAACATCTGAGAAATTAAGGAAATTTCCTACCTTTTACAGCACACTGATGACACAATATGACCCTTTAAAGTTAGTTGGTCATGGAAGACCCTATTTATGAAGTGTAAGCAATTATAATCTGAACCAGTGAAGTCAAACACTAAGAAGTAAATGAGTAGCACAGCAGAAGCTCTTTTCTTCTCTTTCTAGGTGGTAGAATGAAATGCAATGCAGACTGTAGCCTGATTCTTCACTTTTTTTCCCAGTGTCATGCTGCTGTGTCTCTGAAGTAAGAACCAAAGCATGGAAATGAAGAAGGGGAACCCTTTAAAATTCACTTCAGCAGTAGCATCCATGGAGCATGTGATGGTGTAAATGAGAGTGCAGCTTAATGACTGAGCTTTCCTTTCTTTCATTCCTTCTCTCAAAATCAAAAAAAAAATCACAAGATGATGAAGAGCAGTTATGTAATTGAATATGGTCTATTCAATAATTTTGTAATTGTAAGCTGCAAGCCCACTGTGGATGCTAGCTCTGGAGCAGGCGGCAGGGAGCCAGCAGAAATTGCAGGCCACATAGCTTTCTCAAGTCCAGCCTGAGAAAGTAGCCTGGGAAGTTTCAAGGAGGATTCAAAACAATTCTCAGAGACAGAAAACAGCCTTGCCAGGTGCTGTTTGTCTGTCCCTTGTTTTCTTTGCAAGAGAAAGTCAGGGGGTAGTGTGCACCACTGACCAATGATGGTAATGTAGTAATTTGCTAACCAATAAGAGTTTCCTTTCTGTACTTTCCACGTATCAGTCTATGAAACAGAGCTGAAGTAATAAACTATGAGATATTCTCCTAACCAACTCCATGAGAGTCTGTGTTGCTCAATCCCAGCTGTTCCTAATAGAGCGACAGCCCACAGACTGCAAGTTCCTCTGATCTGGAACATAAGGATGGAACATATTGGGAGGCAGTGAAGGGAAGAGATGATTAGCTGATGGGAATCTTCACTTCAATAAACAAAATAATAACTTGTCACTGAAGTCAGCAGTTGCTGAGACACTGGTTAGCATGTAGAAATACGTGGATTTGATAGGTACTGTGATGATTCCTATCCCTTTTGTCTCTCTATTTCTGGCTTTGATTCAGTCCTGGGAGGTGACCTCCTTTGAAGTTTTACATCTGCCTTTTCTCCTAGCAGATGGATGAGCTTGTAGTTTTTTCACCTGTTGACATGGTGAGGACTGTTTGATCCCTTCAGTGTAATGTGTTGTTTTATAGGCTGCTCTTTATATGAAAAACATGTCAGGGATAAGTGAGTTTATATCAAAATACTGCTCAGGATTTGGGATCGCCATAGCTCACAGAATGACTGCCTGGGAATGGTCAGAGACATAGTTTGGACTCTGGAACACAGCACTTACTAAGGCAAACCTTTTTGTCTTCTAGTCTTGCACTGAAGTCCTGGGAATATTAAATTTCTCTTGCCACTTTCTTATTTCTTTATTTGTTTCTGTATTTGTTTATTTCTTTTTCAGTGTCAGGTTATTTGGATAAATTTGCTCTTGTAATAAATTTGCTCTTTTTCTGCCAGGCTTTGGTGCTATGGGAAGTGCAGTGGATTTTTTTAAGAGTGCCAAAATCTGGGAAGAGTTAATTTTGAAAATTGCTTAGCAGATTGCAAATGGTGAATAAATTATTGCAAAAGGGAAATTTTGAAACACCTCTGGTGGTAAATTTTCACCTAAGGAAATACAGAATATACAGCATCATGCTCATGAAAACTAAGGAAATACTTGCCTGTAAGTCATGTGAGGGAATTAGGATTTCTCTCCTTCTTTACTATTTTCATTCTAAATTTATATGTAAAATTATCTTCCACCATTTCCTTTCTACAGTAAAGATGTAATTTCATGTAACTTCATCAGTAATTAAGCTATGTATTTCAACCTTTCTTTTTATGTTTCCTGGCTGGGTCCTGCTCTTGCAGGTTTGTCCAGGACAGTTGACCATGATGAGCATTTGTAAAGCTTGGCTTTGATATGGATGCAAGGAAAAGGTTTTGATATGACCTCTAAGGTTTTGGTATCACCTCTAAGCAACAAAGAATCTGGCAAGAACATACTTCATTGTTGTGAACTCAGCTGGCTTGGAGAGGTGTCTTTGACTCTGTAGTTGTCATTTCATAGAAAGAACACCCCTCAGTGGACACGGCTCTCTCTCAGTGCTTACTGCTTGCTCTTATAAAAGTTGCCATTAACCTGAGATATATGCTGTACATTTCCAGGAATGTTGCTCAGCTGATTTATTGACATGGTTTTTCCTCATCCTTAGGTTCTTGCTCTGGCTTTCTTTCTCTTTTTCCTTTTATCTTTTTTTTTCTCTTTTCCCCTTCTTTTGCTTGCTCTGCTTTCATTTTTTTCTTGCAAAAGTATTTGTAGTACTAGAGTTGTACTAGAGCTGAAGATCTATGATTCTGCAACATTGAAGGTTAAATGCAAAATCCAGTGGTTATCCCGATTAACTGAACCATATGCCCTAGCACCTGTGCCTTTTACAGGTTCTAGAGGAAGGAGATCTGCTTCTAAGCAATATGCAGCATTGCTTAGCAACAATTACAACCTTGTATAACACAGGATGGGTTAGCTGTATTCCCAGCACTGAACTTCTTATTGATGGTAGGCTCCTTGGTGACTCTTTTTCTGGGGATCACAAAGTAAATGTGCTCTTTGTTCAAGTGTGATTCTTCATTAGAGTTGCTCTGTATATAGGGCAGAAGGGGAAGGTTTAGCTTTGAATAGCAGCTAGTGATGGGTAACTCTTAAAAGGTATGGAGATTCAATTCAATTTTAGTCAACATTTAGCTACATAGAAGCTGTCCTAATTGTCTCTCACCCACTTTTTAAAAGACTTTTTAATTATATGGTCAATATCAATATCCTCAGATTCCTTTTGGTACCAATTTGCTTCAAAGTTCTGGGAGAAGACATGAGTATTGCAGCAGCTTCCTCTTCTAACCAAGGAGCAGCCTGCTTGAATATCATCTTAACACTAATGCTCAAGACATTTACAAATAATTGCATAGGTTTAGAGCTAATATCAAGGCTAGGTTGGATGGGGCCCTGAGCAACCTGGTTCAATGAAATGTGTCCTTGCCCACAGCAGGGGGACAGTAACTAGATGATTAAGATCTGTTCCACCCCAAACAGTTCTATGATTCTATGATGATTCTGTGATTAGCACCTCAAGGTCTACTCAGACAAACAGCTGGTTTGAAAAGAATTGCTTTTCCTTTTGAAATCTTTAGAAGTATCACTCTGAAATGAAGTGCAAAAATAGGAGTATTATCCTATAGTAAACAGTAGCCACTTCAATGCAAGTTGAAGTCCTGAGTTTGCTTTAAGTATATGAGATTCTGCAGTCTCCTGTATCTGAGCAGTCACAGTGCCATGGTTTTTAAGCCATTGACCATTCTGAGGTCTTTATCAGTAAGATAAGATTTGTGTTTTGCTTCTAAGATTTTTTTCCCAAAGAAATCTCCTACTGATAGGGTCCAGTTTCCCATCAGATGTTTGAGTTTTGATGAATCAAACTCTTTAAAAAAAATAAAAGTGGAAAATATGTTTTCTCAAATTTTCTCTCTAGTCCAAAAGTCTCAGCTAGCTGTGAGGCAGCTGTGAATTTGTTTTACATCAGAAATATTGCTAATCAGTATTGTGGACACCCTGTCTTTTATGTGATTCATAGAATGCAGAAGTGAAAAGGTGGAAACTCCATCAATAGAGGAAATTTAATGGAGAATAGAACATAGGTATGATTTTTCTTACTTAGAGACAATATTTGGAAGTCTGGAGAATATCTAAAGTATTCCAAGAAAATTGGTACAGTGATCTTCTAGGGAAAGGAGGTAGTCTTTATTGTGAATGGCACTACAGCTTTTATTTCAGCATGGAGACTTTAGTTCACTGCAGAGAGTCTGATAATGGGATCCTGTTGCAAGTTGGAAACTGTCTCTTAAATTGGATGGTTAGAAAAGACACAATTAAAGCTCTCACTCGGTGGTTTTACACACTTGTCTGCCTGTGTTTTCAGGTGATTTGAGGACCAAGTGTGAATCTGAGTGGAGGTGTCAGTGAGACATGAACCATACTGTATTGCTTATCTCTGAAATCTTGAAACTAGCCTTTTATTTCTGTCTAAATCTGTCACTGGAAGCAGTAGGTAATAAGCAGCACTTGGAAGGGTTGTGTGGGTGTACGACAGCCTTCTGAAAGGAGACAAAAGGCGGTGCAGCCTGAGCTCTTGTTTCCTTCCAGAAGAGGGACTTGGGAGCTTATAAGTCAGCATCCCTTGTGCTGCTCCAGGTGCTGAGTGGAAGCATGACTAGAAGGACATGATTTGCAGGCTTTTTAATGAATAGTGCTTCCTGACTAGTTCTGGCTTATTCTTCTGAGTGTGTTTTTTTGGTGGTATTACTATCCAAGGGCGTTAGCACTCTTCAGCATAACAGAGCAGGACTTGCAGTGCTAAGATAAGGGTCATGTTTGGAAGCATGATTCTTTGAACCCCACCCCCCTCACTCCCCCAGTTTTGAATTACCATTTTGTTTTATCAGAAATTAAACTGGGATTTAAATTATATGTGAATATAAAGTGTTCAGTAAAAGTTAGAACAAAGAAAGATAATCTGTGTAAGTTTAGCAATATACTTTAAGTCATTTAAATGGTATTTGTGAAAAAAGCCCAAATTGGCTATATTTAGCTGAAAAAACTCTTTTTAAGGTTGGAGTCAGGGTTGATTTTTCCAAAAGCTTGGTGGTTGAAGCATTCGTCTGCGATGCAGAAAATATAGATAAAATACCCACTCTGAGAGGCTTTAAATCCAAGTATCCCTACCTTGAATCAGATGCTAAGAGGACTGAATTCAATTTACACCCAGGTCAGGTAAGAAGCTTAACCCAGCTGATTGCAATGTATCTGGCAACTGACCTACAAACCCCATTTTGGCATATATTATCAGCATGCAGAGCTGCAGTATTTTTTGTGTCCATATGGGTTTTCCAGCAATATAGCACCTGTATTCTGGACTCTTTGCTCTAGTCCTTGCTGTCATCTTCTCCATCAACAAACACATCCTAAAGTTGTCTGGCTTCCCTTTTTCCCATTTCTTCAACTGAGATGTGTGCATGAGGTAGCTGTGACTTAATACAGTATCATGATGTATACCCAGATTTGGTGTTACATTACTAGCATAATCCTCTCACCTACCTGTATGTCTGGGTTAATGGGAGCATTTGACACCATGGTTTCTGAGGTGGGCAAGATGTGCAACAATGATACTGTCCTGTTTTACTTATTTATAAATACATTTATTTATTCAGTCTCAGGTTAGAGCCTGTTTTCAGCTCTATATAGCCATACTGATGTGAAGGATCTATTTGAGAAATAAGGACCGGAAGTGAAGAAGGCCCTTAAATTCTGACCTGGCTGTGTTATCACAATATCAGAAAAGAATGGATCTTTGTGTTGGTTTTCAAAATACCTTTTTCTTTGTGGTGATTACAGTAGTCCTTTAGAAATATGCTTGTGGTCTTTTCTGGAATACCAGAATTCCTAGTTCTGTTTTTCCCTTCTTCCACCTTCTGGGGTGACCTGTTTTATGTATGGCAACCACTCCATCCCTCCAAAAGCAGCCTTAATATAGACAGCTGGAGGGAACCAACCATGAAAGAGGAGCTATCAGCTCTCCTCAGAGGGACCATACATACTGTCACTCTCAGCCTTGGAACTAAAGGATTAGTTTCAGATCTGAGTTTTTTCTTGACATGATGTAGATATCAATAATATTAGATGGAAAGAGACTAGAGTAACACTTCAGGCATCTGGGTTTTTCTCCTGAGTCAAACATTTATTTGCAATGTGGCTTTGGACAAATTCACTGTGCCTTGTGTTCCTCCTTTTGAAACAGAAATAATTCTGCTTTTCTAGATATAATTCTGCTGACTAGAAGGACATGCTATATAAAAGTTTGGCATTATTATATATTTGTTTGTTATTGTTCTGTCTTCTAGCTAGGATGGCAGAGGAATTGTGCTTTTCAATACCATTTGTGCTGTGCTAAATTTACAGATTTGTGCTGTTTCCATTTCTGTGCCATATTCTGCTCTCATGTTCCCCTGAATAGTGAGAGAGATAACTGGGATGTGATAAGGTATGTAAAGGAAGAAATATACCCAGGAGGAAAGGGCAGAATTATGCATCCTGGATATTTTGGTATCCAGGGGAAGATGGCAAACACCCCCAGGTGTTTGGGTTCAGCTTGCAAGTCAGTCTGAGTAGGCAACTTAAGTGGGAAGTGGGGGACCAGTGGGAAGCATAAGGGCCACAAGCCTTGGTGTCCCCAAAGGACTCTTTTCTCAAATGGTTTCTCACCGCTTTATTATAAACCTGTTTCCTTTGTGTAGAGGTTTTTGTTTATTCCTTTTTTTTTCTGGTAGTTTCTGATGATGTTATTTTGGGATGACCAAATATGCATTCACCATCATTAGTGGCTTCTTCTCATGTTATTTGTTTCATGTTCAGGGCAACAAGATTAGCAACCAGATTGTAAAATAATGAGCTACCTTGTGTATTTCAGAAACATACCCCTCGCAATATGCATTTCAATGATTATCGTCACAGTTGGCTATGTGTTAACAAACGTGGCTTATTTCACTACAATCAGTGCTGGGGAATTGCTGCTTTCAAAAGCTGTAGCAGTGGTAAGTTACAGAAGAAAAATACAAAGATATATTCCTGCTGCAGTTATGTTTGTTGATATTATTCTTATTTTCAGGGGGGAAAAAAATTGGGTGAACAGATGCAGTCAGGTTTTAGTATAGCAGCACTCACTAGTATTTCAGTGAAATTTGATTTTTGATGAGTAGGATTGCACTTCAGGCCATTTATAATGTAACTTTGGGCTGTATTTATTTACCTCTTACAACAAAGTCAATAGGAGTTACATTTCATAGCCAAGTACATAGTTGAAAAATTCAGTGCTAAATTTTAAGTTCAGCTCCAGGGAAGCAGGAATTGCAGATATGATGGAAGAGAGAGCTCTGAATTATCTTGTGTAGCAGCATACAGTAACTTTGTTTCTGTACTATCTGTGTCCTGAGTGCTTGGAAGGGGGCTGCTGTGAATACTGGAGCTCATTTGGGAAGAAATTGCAAGGCAACCTGACTAGGAAATACTGCTTTGATTGTTCTCGCTGAATTGTAGTGATTACACCGATTTTTATATTTGTAGTATCTGAGTCACAATGAGGAAATAAATAATTCCATTTCTTTTCCAATAGTGATACTGCCTGTGTTTATTTCAGTTGACGTGAGTTTTAAAAAATGACCAAATTCTGTAGCTTACAGGAGGTCTAGAAAGAAAGCATTTTATAAACGTGACAAAAATTATGCATGTTGCATGTAGTGCCCCAAACTCCAGTTAAGGCTCTTCTGCTAACCTAAAGCACTAAAGCCTGAATGGATCGACTATACCACTGAGTCATACCAGCTGAGTGCAATGAAGGCTGTAGATGAAAGGTATTTGGTGTGCAGATCAGACCTTGATCCATTCAGACTTGGTCTGCTTTGGAGTCATAATGGTCTAAACTGACATGAGTCAGGGCCTGATTCCACCTCCTCATCACTGCTTCAACTGGAGATCTTCCACATGCCATCAGGGATAAGGGTAGGACAGCTCAGCTGTAGTAGCTGTGCTCTCACAGAAGAGGCAACATATGCACAGCACAATTTTCATCAAGGGATGCAGAGAAGGAGTATAACTAACACCATGATAATTTGTTAATAGAGGACAATTATCTTCCCATTTTATGAAAAATCATTGTGTGTTTTTCTCTTTTTTCTAACAGACATTTGCTGAACGACTAATGGGAAACTTTTCTTTAGCTGTACCAGTGTTTGTTGCTCTCTCCTGCTTTGGATCTATGAATGGTGGCATTTTTGCAGTCTCCAGGTGAGCACTGCTGATGTTCCTGGGGGTAAGGGCTTGGGAGACATACTGAAAGTATGGAAGCAAGGGGAAGGGAGAGTAGGATTCATTTCTTTAGCAGGATATGATAAATGACTACACTGTTTACCAGGTGTAGGCCTTTTTCTCACTTTTTTTAAAAATCCTTTGAATGGTTTGGAAATTAATCTCTCTGAGGCTAGCCCTTAATCAGTGGCTGCTTTTTTTCATGTAAAGGAGGAAAACTGACGGGAAGATATTAACTCTTTCCAAATCAAAGGACACCTTCAGAGATTATTTTGATTTCTGTGTGTGAGTTTCTCCTGCCAGTGCTTTCATTTAGAACGCCTCAAACAAGACTAAGAAGAGCTGCTCTGCTCTGTGACTTTCATGAGCCACTTTGCATACTCATGGTAATGAGTACTTTTAAAGTCTGTCCACATTTATTTCCTACCAGGATGTTCTTCGTTGCATCCCGTGAGGGTCACCTTCCAGAAATTCTCTCCATGATTCATGTCCGCAAGCACACTCCTCTGCCAGCTGTCACTGTTTTGGTAAATCATACAAAGAAATGTTCCTGCACTAGAATTCATATGATAGGCTTGCTCTGGAGGATTCAAACAGACTTTGGGCACTGCTTGAGTCTCATTTATTAATGTGAACATGGGCTTTGGGCAGGGCTGAGGACAGGAGAAAGAGGAATGAGATTTGGGAGTTGTTCTTATTGTATCATCTCCTTGCTTTCTTGCCTATCACTGCAATCTAATTCATATCTTACTGCTTTGGATTTCTAAGGACCTGCTAGTGATGAGCTAGTTCCCTTTCAGAGAGACAAATTACAGTTAAACAAACAAAAAATGGATTAAGTTAACTGAAAGTTGAACTAAACACCAGCATCTGGGAGCACCCTAAAGGCTCATTATACTACTTTATAGTGACAAATGCAAACAGTTTTGAACTTAGATAATGGAGAGGGAACCCTCAGCTGTCCAGCATTGTGGTGATTAAAAAATAAGAGAACATGTGCCTGGGAAATAGTCTGTGACTTTTCTAGGAAAAAACACTGGTGCTTTAGAGGAAATACTATTACTGACTTCTAAAATAAGTAGCAAAGGTAAATGTTAGCCATGTGTTAGTTTTGCAGACTAATTTGTATGGTAAAAGTTAGAACTAAATGTCAAAATATCAACTTTGAAGTTCAGTTTTATAGTGTGAGGAAGATTCTCACTTAACTTGCAGTCTTCATAGTCATGGGTGTTCAGCCCCTCTTTTGGGATCAATGACTGCAGTGTATCTGGATAGGCCTCTGCCATATTTGGGGACTTACAGCCAAAGCAAAAGATGCACCTATGAGTCTATGCTAGTAAGAGCAAATGCTTGTGTAATTTGAATCAGTTTTTGCTATTGATGCCTGTAAGCTCACTGCTGAGTTGTTGAATTTTATATGTACACATACAACTATAGGCTTTGAAATTTTGAAAATTAGGCAGTGTGATTATGGTGACAAGTTTTAATGAAATCAATTTTCCATAAACATTTAGTTCTTTGGGTGTAGTCATACCTTGTGAGTTAATTGCATTGACTATTTTTTGTAGAATGAAATGCACAAAATGTATTAATACATTATTTTTTACTGACAGATGTTTTCTGCTATTGCATATGGTCCTGTTACACCAGTGCATTGATTTCCTTTGAAAAAGTCAGATTCTCATATGAAGATGGCTTTCCTTCAAAGATTGCAATGTTTTAGCTAACCTTATTGCAAGTAGAACTTAGAGCAGTGGCAGGATATAATCTAAATCAATAGTGATTTTAGCATTTCCCTATTTTATTTCTCCTTCCAAGTTCTGCACACTGTAAGAAAGGAAAGAGCTCTTCAGGATAAATTGAGAAAACAAGCATGTGTTTGAAGCTTGCTAAATTAAAAAACAACACCTTTTTTTGAAATTAAGAAATTTGTTTATGTGTATATGTTCCTAGAGAAATTTCCCAGTCTGACCATTCACGAGACTTCCTGGCAATCACACGCCCAATGCCAGATCACTGCTGGGACCATCGCCCCTTCACAGTGGTGGCTCTGGTGACTCAATGGGTCACCGCTGGACTCCTGCACATCCTACTCACAGGCCTGGTTTCCCCACTGCTTCAGCCCTGAGTTTTCCATGGCAGAGTATCAGATGTCTCATTCCATAAAGCCACTTAGTCCCAGCACAGGAACACAGAAACAGATGAACCTGTACCCCTGAGGAGGGGACGCCCAGCAAAGGAATCCCATGGCTTTTATACCCTACATTCTCCCCAGAAGTCTTTTTCTTCCTTCCAAGTCCTTGTTTCCTCCTCCATCTCTGTGTTCATCCACTTTGCTGGCTTCACCAGTCTTCATCTGCTTTGGTATCCGAAGGGTCAGCAATTCCTGGCTCCTGCTGTGTCACCCATTGTCTCTTCCTCTGGCTGGGGTCACCAGTCTTTCATACGCTTTGTTATCCCAAAGGCTGGCACTTCATGGCCTCTTGTCAGCCTTCCGAATGGATCTATGAACTCAGTCTTCATTTCAATCTGCATCTTAGTCTGCATCTGAATTTGCAAGTTGAGCTACCTGGACCAGAAGTATTCCTCACCAATGTGAGGAATTTGATAGATGTGTGTAGTAACTCATAGAAATCATGCAAACTGATTGTAATCCTGCTTTCTTGTAGTTTTTCTCTTCTTTTTTTGTATTTTTTAAAGGAGAGAGGATAGCTCTCTTTCACTTGCATTATTGCATATAGCTTGCATTATAGTTATAACAGATTTTAAACTTTTAGAGGCTGAGTCTGTAGAGAAGAAATCTTGCCCAATATAATTCAGTGGTACAATTTCCGTTGACATTTATGTAGGAGTTTGTTTAATATCTATATGTAAGTAACCAAGGACTTTATAAGTCATTAAAAGTTGGAGTCCAGAGATCCACATTTGAAATATTGATCCTTCTGATTCAAATCCATGTTGTCTGCACTGCTTTTGAAAAAAAAGGAGAGGCTGTGAATCTAGATAAATGATACAAGTTAATTTTCTCTGTTTAAAGATTTAGCTCAGTGTTTTACTATATCTGCAGTTGATTTCACCTATTGCATTGTTATAAACCTAAAGGCTCTCACTTCCAGGATGTTCCCTCTTGCTGAAGAATGAGGGATATGGGGAATTTGACTTAGTCCTTCATGCCCAAATGCAAAGACTTTTTTTGTCCAGATACTACTTTGAAATAGATCCATCTTCACTAACCATCTAACTCATGACAAAACACTCTATTTTATACATAATCTTCTACCTGCCTTTCAGAAGCCTTGTATGGAGACTAGCTTTTTTAGGAGAAACACTAGTCTGGTGTCTCCTCTCCTTCTAGCTCTTCTGTAGCTGCCTGAATGCCAGCTAAATTCTTCCTTCTGCTTATAAATATTTGCATTTACAATGTGCAGTAAGTCTGCACTCTGCAAGTCTGAAAGGCAAAACTAGCCCAGTGTGCCCAGCTGGCATCTCATGGTGTGGAACTGCCCTTTGCCATTTCCTCTTCTTACTTCCCCTTTGAAGCCTGAGGGACTAGGACATTTTCCTTCCACAAAACACCTAGAGACCTCTGCTTTCATATGATCAGATGTGACCAAAATTTAACTGTTCTTATCATTTGCATCAGCAATGAGCAACTAAACCTGCAGTGAGCTCATATCCCATGAGAATTCTGCCCAGGATGCTCCAGCGCTTTGGTGGTGCAGTGTGCCTGTGTATTTTTGTCTGGGTCACAGGGGACAGATTTGTATTGACTATGTGTGGCCACCCAGGACAGATATATATTATTCCAAAGGGATCTCAGGGGACAGCTAGACATTGATCACACACCTGATTGCATGACAAAGGCAAGCCTGAAGTCTGTGGCACTCAGGTATGTGCATAAGGCTGTGCTGCTTTGTCCCTGTGGGAAAATTTGACATCACTGCTGTAAAATAATAGAGATCGATCTACTGAACCTCTCTTATGCTCTGAATTTCTTTTGCAGCATCCTCTCACAATGATAATGTTATTCAACGGGGATCTCTACAGCCTCTTGAATTTCCTCAGCTTTGCCAGGTGGCTTTTTATTGGACTAGTAGTTGCTGGGTTGATTTATCTCAGATATAAACGTCCTGATATGCCTCGTCCTTTCAAGGTAACATCTGCTCTCTACTATTTTACATGAATCCTCCTTCCTTTCTATCCTGTAGTCAGATAGCAAAGGAGCATTTTCTGATGTAACTCTTTTTCAGGAAAAACAGATTTAAGAGAAAACAGTGTTTTGCAGTGAAGACAGTTTTTCTGCAAGGTCCCCAGTGCTACCCCAGCTGTGTTCCATTCTGGAAAAGAATTCTTGCCTCTTCCCTGTGCTTGGGGGGCAGAGACTGAAGCTGCTGTGCTGAGATGAAGGTGTTTGCTCAGTTTTGCCTGTCTGTTGTGTTCAGGCTGTGTGATGTGAACTGTGTGATGTGTGGAAATACCTTGAGCCCTCTGCAGTCACAAAGGGTTCAGACTGCAAATATTGGGGTTACATGTGCCAACCTAATTTTCAGCCAGTCTTTCTATTGTATTTAATGTCTCTTTTGATAAAGGTAGAGATAATTTTACCACCAAAAAGTCATGTCAAGCATTAGAATTTATGAGAGAGAGCATTTATGTCTGTTGGGGATTAGGTGTCCTTCTTTTGGTTCTGGCTCACCTGTGGAATTTTTACCCATTAGTTGCTGGGAAACCCTGACTGTTGGTACTTGGTGGTGTTACAATCCACAAGGTGGGATTCATGGTGTGGTTCTTTTATTGGATCTTAGAGTACAAAAGCTTATCAGCAAACCAAGGACTTAAACAGCAAAACACATTTTATTGAGTGCTCATCAGCACTAATATGTGATAGAGGGAAAAGAGGAGAAAGCAAAGCATAAGGAAAAGAGAGTAAGGGGATTATAGCTATCAATGTTGAAGTCCACTCAGCCGTCCAATGATGCAGAGTCTTCTGTCTGTTGGGGAGATCTCAAAGGAAGGTAAATTCGGGGTATAATTTTATAGTCTTTTACAAAGCGAGAGTCACGGGGCCAAAAACAGAGGAGATTAATGATCATTGTGATGAATTCCATTGTGCAGGGGGCAGGTGTAGGGTACAGAGCAAACCACGTCTTTCAAGCCTCTGCTCACCGGTAGGAACGAGGGCAATGTGGTGTGGAAACCCATTGTGCAGGGTACCACACAAAAGCCTCTACTCACCAGCAGGAACGAGGGCAGTGTACTGTGCAACCACCTGCAAGCAGTCACTTAGCAAACATCCACCTCAGCTAGGCCTGAACCCCTAAACCAAGTCCCTTGTGATATTCAGGGTCTCAGTCTCTGTCCTTGAGACGGTTGTGAGACAGATGAGAGAATCTTTGGACCATCTCTTACGGGTGGGTATTTGAGAAACACAAAGTTGGGCCCAGGGGAAAAGCGGGGAAGGAAAAGAGGAGGGCAGGGACAGTTTGGTGGGCTTCTTCAGCTTAAGAGGACACTTCACTGAGATCTGTTGCTGTGGAGGGAAGGGAACTTCGCCATCACCCAGACAGAGCTGCTGCTTCTTCTTCTCCTTCCCTCTTCCTTGCTGGGCCTCGCACCCCCTGTCCTGCCGGGACATGTGGCAGTGCCAGCCACCACCATGGAGCTGCTGATACACCTCAGCCACTGGCCCAGGATCTCTGCTCATTACTGCTATTCCAGCTGGCTGTTCCTCAGAGCCCTGCAGGAACACTGGGAGTGCCCACCTGAGGTGGTTTGTGAAGCAAAGCCTCTCCTCCATCCCTTCCCGTCTCGGCCAAGAAGGCTGTCACAGGGTCCCTGGTTCTGTTTTTTTGTTAACACTGTAGTTATTGTTGTTTGTGTGTCTTGTTATACACACTAGTAAAGAACTGTTATTCCTATCCCCAGATCTCTGCCTGAGAACACCTTGATTTCAAAATTTTGGTGCTCAACAGTGGGGCCTGAGGGCACTGAGAAAAAAAGGTCAAAAAAGGAATAACAATTCTTAAATAACCTAACTTTTGTGTGCTGGATTTAGAAACCTTGTTAAGTAGAACCATGTGGTCCAGCTTACCCAGGTTTGGGTGGCATGTGATCACGGCTATATTTCTCCCATTTGCTCCACCTCACCTAAATATGGGTCCTATAACTAAGGCTTGTGTGGCTGTTATCCAGTTTGTTTTGTGGGTTGATAAGGTGAGGAATTTGTGGATGTTTAATTTCCTCTGGACGGCGGGCTCATGGATTCAGAGCTATCATACACTAACTGGATGGTTTTGGGGTTGCTTTAATAATGGCACCTACTGGGAGAAAATGACAGCTGGGGAAATTTTCTCCCAACCTTTCACCCAGTTCCTTGAGCTTACTGCACCAGTTTTCAAAGGGTTACAATCTTCTCTAGGTGCTAATGACACCATACACTGGCTAGTGTTGCTGATAGGCCTGTTCTACTTAGCATTCAGAGATAAGAGGAGTTTGACTGGAATAAGCACCCTGACACCTACCCCAGAGAATAGGGGTGCTGCCCCAGAACCTGACCCTGCCCCAGAGGCCACCTCAGAAATGAACCACCCAGAGTGGGTGGGGGTTCCGGTGACGGAGATACGTGAGATGGGCTAAATGCTAAAGGAGTGCGCTTCCTCAGCTGTTGGAAAACCCTCCCCTTGCCTCGAAGAGGGAGAGTCTGATGGTGCAGCAGTGGAACCCACAGACGTTACAACCGTCCAGGTTCCAGCTGAACCACAAGGGCAGTCACAGCCAGCAGCAGTTGTGCCTATGGTAACGAGGAAGTCTAAGATGAAATCACAGCACCCTGTTGATAAGGATAAGAAAGGAGGGCCCTCACAACCCGCAGGGGAGCCAGAGGTTGAGATCATCACCAAGTCCCTGATGCATGAGAGCCTCTGTAATCTGCCAAAAGACATTGTGAGCTGGGGGCATGAGGCTTATGTGACCTGGTTACTTTGGGTCTGGGATCTTATGGGTACAGGCATGCAACTGGATGGTGGTGAGGCAAAGAATGTGGGACCCTTGACCCAGGACTCAGGTGTGAATCAGGTATTCGTAAGGGAGCCGAAGGCCCTTTCCCTCTGGGAGCAGCTGTTAATGAGTGTAAGAGAGAAGTTTGTTCACAGAGAGAGAATGGAAGAGCACCATCATGGAAAGAGCTGGAAAACCGTTGAGGAAGGGATCCAACAGCTGAAGTGGTGGTATTGGAGGTCCTTTTTGGGAGGGGTGGACAGCATGATAATGACCCCGACAAAGTCAAGTGCACTGGGCAGATGTTGTGGAATCTGGCAAGTCTAGGGCCATGTGAATACACCACCTTCGTGGCAATGATTAATGCTGATAACAACCGAGAGACAGGGTGTTCTGTCACCAACAAGCTTAGAAGCTATGAGAGTATGGTCCATGGCCCGCTGCAAGCTCAGGTCTCTGCTGGGATTCAAAGAAGAAATTAAGGAAATGAAGGAAATGAGGGAAGAGATGAAGAAGAGCAGTTCCCATATGGCACCAGGGCGAGTTACAAGCCCCAAACTCCAAGCCAAACGTCCCCCAGCTAGAGAGAGAGGGCACACCCCTCAAGCTGAGCTGTCGTTCTTTCTGCATGACCATAGGGAAGACATGGGAAAGTGGGATAGGAAGCCCACTTCTGCCCTGGCAGCACGGGTGCGTCAACTCAGAGAAGGAACCATTAACAAAAAAAGTTCCACTAAAGTGAAGGTAGCCTCAACCTCCCATGACCAAACTGCCAGATATTACAGGAAAGAGGATGATCTGTCAGATCCCCTTGAAGGAACCTCTAGCACGTATGCCCAGGGGGGAGGGGATAATCAGTGCTAGAGGGGCCCTGCCTCTAGCCAGGAAGAGGCAGGGGAAAACCAGGTCTTTTAGACGGTGTGGATCCGATGGCCTAGCACATTAGAACCACAAAAATACAAAGATTTAGTTGATACTGGTGCACAGTGTACCGTAATGCTATCAGGACATATGGGGGCAGAACCTGTCTCCATTGCTGGGGTGACGGGGAGATTGCAGCAATTGATTCTGTTAGAAGTTGAGGTGAGCCTGACTGGGAAGGAGTGGCAGAAACATCCCATTGTGACTGGCCCAGAGGCCCCATGTATTCTGGGCGTAGACTTCCTTCAGAATGGCTATTACAAAGACCCAAAGAGACTCAGGTGGGTTTTTGGAATAGCTGCTGTAGAAGCAGAGGACATTAAGTAATGGAACACCTTGCCTGGACTATCAGAGAACCCATCTGCAGTAAGACTCCTGAAAGTGGAAGAACAATGAGTACCAATTGCCACCTCGACGGTGCACCACTGGCAGTATTGGACAAATCAAGATGCTGTCATCCCCATCCACAAGATGATCCGAGAATTGGAGAGCCAAGGGGTGGTCAGCAAAACCCACTCACCCTTCAACAGTCCCATTTGGCCTGTGCAGAAGTCTGACAGAATGGAGATTGACTGTGGACTATCATGTATTGAATGAAGTGACTCCACTGCTGAGCACTGCTATGCTGGACATGCTGGAGCTCCAGTATGAACTGGAGTCCAAAGCAGCGAAGTGGTACGCCGCTATTGACATTGCCAATGCATTTTTCTCCATTCCTCTGGCAGCAGAATGCAGGCCTCAGTTTGCTTTCACATGAAGGGGAGTGCAGCGCACCTGGAACTGACTGCCCCAGGGGTGGAAGCATAGTCCCACCATCTGCCATGGACTGATCCAGGCTGCCCTGGAAAAGGGTGAGGCTCCAGAACATCTGCAGTACATTGATGACATCGTGTGAGGGAACATGGCAGTGGAAGTATTTGAGAAAGGATCATCCAGATTCTGCTGGAAGCTGGCTTCGCCATCAAGAACAAAGTCAAAGGACTCGAGAGACACAGTTCCTGGGGGTAAAGTGGCAAGACGGACAACATCAGATTCCCTGATCTGATTATCACTGAAGTGATTAATAAGATCACAGTGATGTCTCTGTCGACCAGCAATAAGGAAACACAAGCTTCCCTAGGTGCCATAGGTTTTTGGAAGATGCACACTCCTGAGTACAGTCAGATCGCAAGCCCTCTCTACCTGGTTACCTGAAAAAAGAATGATTTCCACTGGGGCCCTGAACAGCAACAAGCCTTTTCCCAGATCAAACAAGAGATGGCCCATGTGCTAGCCCTTGGCCCAGTCAGAACAGGACTAGATGTGAAGAATGTGCTCTACTCTGCAGCTGGAAACAATGGCTTGTCCTGGAGCCTTTGGCAGAAAGTGCCTGCTAAGACTTGAGGCCAACCAGTGGGATTCTGAGCCAAAGCTACAGAGGGTCCGAAGCCAACTACACTCCCACAGAGAAAGAAATTTTAGCCACCTATGAAGAAGACCAAGCTGCCTCAGAAGTGATTGGCATGGAAGCAAAACTCCTGGCACCCTGATTACCAGTGCTGGGGTGGGTGTTTAAAAGAAAGGTTCCTGCTACCCACCACGTCACCGACGCTACATGGAGCAAGTGGATTGCCCTCATCATGCAGCGCACCCATATTAGAAACCCAAATCACCCTGGGATTTTGTAGATAATTACAAACTGTCCAGAAAGTGAAAACTTTGGTCTCACTGATGAAGAGGAGCAGGAATAAGTGACGTGGGCTGAAAAAGCTCCACCGTAAAAATGTTGCCAACAGAAGAAACACGTTATGCTCTTTTCACTGATGGTAACTGTTGCATTGTAGGGATGAACCGGAAGTGGAAAGCAGCCGTATGGAGCCCCACACGACAGGTCGCAGAAGCTACTGAAGGAGAGATTAGATTGAGCCAATTTGCTGAACTCAAAGCTGTTCAACTGGCCCTGGACATTGCTGAAAGAGAGAAGTGGCCAAAGTTCTACCACTACACTTATTCATGAATGGTAGCCAAAGCTCTGTGGGGATGGCTGGAAAGGTGGAAAAGGGTCAATTGGCAGCATAAGGAAAAACCAATCTGGGCTGCTGATGAGTAGAAAAACATCGCTACCAGGGTAGAGAAACTGTCTGTGAGGGTCCATCATGTAGAAGCCCATGTCCCCAGGAGTCAAGCTAATGAAGAGCACCAAAACAGTGAGCAGGTGGATCAGGCTGCAAAGATAGAGGTGTCAAAGACAGACTTAGATTGGCAACACAAGGGAGAGTTGTTCCTAGCTCAATAGGCCCATGATGCCTCAGGCCATCAGAGTAGAGATGCTACCTATAAGTGGGCACGAGACCGAGGGGTGGATTTAACCATGGACAGTATTTCCCAGGCTATCCATGACTGTGAGACGTGTGCCCCGATCAAGTAGGCCAAGTGGCTGAAGCCACTATGGTACTGTGGGCGTTGGTCCAAATATAGGTATGGGGAAGCCTGGCAGATTGACTATATCACACTGCCCCAAACCCGCCAAGGCAAACAATGCTCACAATGGTAGAAGCCACCACTGGATGGTTGGAAACCTACCCTGTACCTCATGCCACTGCCCGGAACACCATCCTGGGCCTTGAAAAGCAAGTCCTTTGGAGGCATGGTACCCCTGAGAGGATTGAGTCAGACAATGGGACTCATTTCAAGAATAGCCTTATAAACACCTGGGCTAGGGAGCATGGCATTGAGTGGGTGTACCAAATCCCTTATCATGCACCAGCAGCTGCGAAAGTCGAACGGTGCAATGGTCTGCTTAAAACCAGCTTGAAGGCACTGGGTGGGGGCACTTTCAAGAACTGGGAGATTAATTTAGCAAAAGCCACATGGTTGGTGAACACTCAAGGTTCCACTAAGTGAGCAGGCCCTGCCCAATCTGAGCCCTTTAAACAAAAGATGGAGATAAGGTTCCAGTGGTACATATGAGAGGTATGCTGGGAAAAACTGTTTGGGTTAATTCTGCCTCCAGCAAAGCAATCCCATCCATGGTGTTGCCTTTGCTCAGAGACAGGTTGCATCTGGTGGATGATGCAAAAGGATGGAGAGACCCAGTGCATACCTCAAGGGGACATTGTTTTAGGGTGAACTACTCGTGACACTGTGCTTGTATCTGTATCTGCATGTACACAGGTATATAGTTAAAGTAGTGTGTGTTTGTATATAATTTAAAGGTTTAGTATTTGATGTAACATTTTGGTATGGGAAAAAAATCGGAGTGGATAATGTTGGGGGTAGGTGTCCTTTTTTTAGTTCTGGCTCACCAGTGGAATTTTTACCCATTAGTTGCTGGTAAACTCTGACTGCTGGTACTTGGTGGGTCCTTGAGAAACACAAAGAGTTCGGCTGGGCCCAGGGGAAAGAGGGGCAGGAAAAGGGGAAGGCGGGGACAGGAAGGTGGGCTTCTTCAGCTTCGGAGAAGTACACTTTGCTGGGAGCTGTTGCTGTGGAAGGAAGGGAATTTCACCATCACCCAGATGGAGCTGCTACTGCTTCTTCTCCTTCTTCCTTGCTGGGCCTCGCACCCCCTGTCCTGCCGGGACATGTGGCAGTGCCAGTCACCACCGTGGAGCTGCTGATACACCTCAGCCACCGGCCCAGGATCTCTGCTCATTACTGCTGTTCCAGCTGGCTGTTCCTCAGAGCCCTGCAGGAACACTGGGAGTGCCCACCTGAGGGGGTTTGTGAAACAAAGCCTCTCCTCCATCCCTTTCCGTCTCAGCTGAGAAAGCTGTCACGGGGTCCTTGGTTTTGTTTTCTTACTAACGCTGTAGTTATAGTTGTTTGTGTGCCTTGTTATAAATACTAGTAAAGAACTGTTATTCCTATCCCCAGATCTCTGCCTGAGATCCCCTTGAGTTCAGAATTATAATAATTCGGAGGGAGGGTGTCTACATTTTCATTCCAAAGGAGGCGGCTCCTGCCCTCCCTAGCCAACACCTGACTTCAAAAGCCGAGGCAATGTTATTGCATATCCAATATCAAATATTCCAATTTTCTGTGTAAATTAGTTAGTGTGATTATTGTAATATTTGACACCTACAGGATTTGCAGACAGAGTTATTGTGAACCCAGAAAGAAAATGCTAATAGTCCAGCCTTTTGAATAGTAGCTATTTTTCTTGTTCATTTTGAGTAGCATCATACTAAGTTGTCTCATTGTGTATCCAGAAAGATAATATCTATCCTCAAAAAATTGAGAAATATATCCCTATTTAGATGCTGCCAAGAAGACTATTTTGTGAAGAACTAAGAATCTGAATTGTTGCATACCTATGGAGGTATATTAGTAAATAAGAAGGTGAACAGTACAACCTATTTTGCTTTGATTAAAAAAATGCTTTGACAGTGCAAAAAAAAGAGGAATAGTAATGCTTTGAGGCATGAAAGGAAGAGAACAATCTCTAAGGAATTCTCAATTCTCCATTACACTTAATGTATCATAAGCCATGCCTGTAGGTATTTCCTTCAGAGAGTTGTTAAAAGAGTGATTGTATTGGTTTTTTGAAAGTTGAGCAGATAAATTTGATATGGTTACTTTGTGTGCTTTCAACAGTGACACTGGCAATGCTATCAGTCATACAGTCAGAAAGTGCTTTTTCAGTGGCTATCAGGTGCATAACACTTTCAAATGTCTTTATCACTAGTCAAATTAGTGTTTAATTTGCTCTCTTTTGCTAGATTTTGATTTTTACCTTAGGAAAAAAATAAATATATTCTCAATAGTTTCAAAAGGTGACTTGAGCTCCTGGTTGTGTTTTAAAATGTTTTCTAGTAGGTAATCATCAAAATGGAAATCTTTACTGTGGTTAGAGCTGCTTACTTATATGCTGGGGGATTAAAGCTTTAACAATGTAACTTATTTACAGTCCTTACATTTTAATGGATGTAAAACACTGGTGTGTTTTAGAGTATAATTAAGAGCCTTCTGTGGTGCCCACTTTATAGCAGTCAGCAGGGCCTGGCTTCTGCAGACACTGGCATTTTGTGTGCTTGTTCTAGATATCCTTATTTCTCCAGAACTGTCCTGTACTGCTGGGTCTTACACAATTTGTATTTCATGAAATGTTAAATGCCTTAGTCGTAACTTTGCATTGACCTTATCTTTTAATGTTTCTTTGTCTGGTTATTTTTCAGGTTCCTCTGTTTATTCCAGCATTGTTTTCCTTCACTTGCCTCTTCATGGTTGCGCTGTCACTTTACTCTGACCCAGTGAACACAGGGATTGGATTTGCAATAACCCTGACTGGCATTCCTGCCTACTACCTCTTTATTGTATGGGACAATAAACCAAAGTGGTTCAGAAAGCTTCTAGGTAAGTCCTGGTATGGGACTTCTCTCCTTCATGCTGACTCCAGGAGTTTCTCAGAGCTCTCCCCTACTGTGAATTCCTTCAGATTGATGCTCTCAGCTGCTCTGAGCTAGGGCTGACAACACAAGTTGCTTTTGGGCTGTAGCATTGCTCTGCCAGTGGCAATCAGTGTCCCCTAACTAATGAGGTACATTCACAGCAAGGCTGTTCTTCAGCCAGTGATTGACTTTAAATGACTGATGCTTCTTCCCCTCCCTCCCCTACAAATATCTAATTCCTTTTCAATCACCATCATCTTCTCCTGACTCCGTCTCTGTGCTAATAAAAACAGTACTGCACTCTTTGCAGAATCTGTTTTGAACCTTGAGCAAAACAGCTGAGATGAGCTTGGTGTTCCCCTACTGAGACTATGTGTCTGTGGACCACTGAGGAGTGTTTGGAATGGAACTGGAAGTGTCTGGAAAGTTCAGGCAGGTTGGGCTTGGGGATACTGTCCTTAGCAGTGGCTCCTGACAAGGTGAGAGCAGCATACACCATGGCTGACATGCCTCTATGGAAATTATTTCTGTGCTTCATGAAGAATAACTTCTGTGTGACTTGACTAGTAGTATTTCATGCCTGAAATACACTGAGAAACCTTTCTGTAGCGTTTCTGAAAGGTTTTGAAAGGATTTGTGGAAGTTCTAATGTGTTAGAGAAGGATTACTTGGAACATTTCAATCAGAAGTCAATATCATTTATTACAGTTCTTTATTCTCATTTTTTTATTACTAAGGCTGATAGGCTTCCAAAATAAAGTGAATTTTCAAAACATGAAATAAGACCATTGGCAAAATATTGCAGGAATTATGGATAATTTATTGAACAAAGCAAAAAGAAAATCTTTTGCTGCAAAACTAAAACTCATCCTGTGAAATCTTTAACTAAAAATAGTTGATTTCTGTAGTTGATGAATCAAAAGTGCATATTGTCTTCTGTGCTTCAGTCTTAATCAATGATTTAAAATGAGCTGCTCACAAGAAAATAATAATACTTTTATATGTAATTACAATATAACCAGTTGTATGTATTTTTTCAGTATAAATATGTTAAAAAGTTATATCCTATCTGCTGTAGAATATCTCAATATATGCTGGGAAATCCATAGGCAATAGGGCAGAAAGCACTTACAGAAAGAGATGTAAGTTTAGGCCAGCAAAATCTTGATTTTATAGCCAAAAAGTTATAAATTAATAATATAGTAATATTGCTGTGTGCTGGGAATGGGTAGAAATCTTCAGTACAAATTAAAGCAGTTTTATGCAGAAGGACATTCTATTAAGTAGTTGGGGTTTAGTCTGTTTATAATTTCTCAGTCTTGACTTCAGGGTCAAGGAATTTTTCCCTTATCAAATCCAGGAGCTTTTTGGCATTTTTTATCATATCTCAGAGGTTTTGGAATACAGCTACTTGAATCTTTGGCCACGGGATGCCAGTGTTGAACTACATTACTTGGGCAAGAGAAAGAATATTCTCGTTAAGGTAGACTGGATAGATGTGAAGATTTTACTGCCAGCTGTGACAATGAAGGTGAATAATTTCTAGCTTTTGAGATAACACAAAATTCTCCTCGTAGAAGGAAGTCTTTGTGCCTGTGTCATATCTATGGATGGGCATGATGTACTGGCTCAGAGGGGAAGGCAGGAGAAGCCAGTCAGTGAGGGAAACAGCTTCTTTGCTCTGCAATTATCATCCCCAAAATAAAAACAGTAATGATGGAAAACTGATGCTAACAGTTTTGAGATGGAGCAGAGTGGAGGTTTACTCGTGAAATAAACAGATTTTTCTTTTCCCTAAGAAGAAGCAATAAACCTTCTGTGTGGAGTCATTTCAGCTGGCATTATTTTGGAAGTCCCATTGTATAGCCTGAGAACATTTACAAAAGGTATTGAATGAGGATAAATTGACTTAAGGTGCCTCTGTGAGATGTAGAAAAGAAATTGGGCAGCTGATTCTAACCTTGAAACAGTATGTCTAACATAGGCATGAAAGTGTAATTCCTGACATGAGGTAAAGAACAGTATAAAAAAATGGGATTGTCATTAAAGAGGTAGATTTTTGCCAGAGTAACTGGGTAACTTTCTATGAGAAGGTAAATTACATTTGTTGTGGTTTTTTTTGGTTTTTTTTTTTTATGAAGGAGAATGTGATGAATCCAATCTACATAGACTTAACCAAAGTATTTTGTGTGTACCAGAGGTGAAGTAGGAACCTGCTAGTCTGAACACACTGCTGTGCTACCAGTACTGTTCACAAGTTGCTTCATTTGCCTGGATCAGCGCATGGGCAGCTGGTGTGAGGCTTTGAAAATCACTTTCTTGAAGCATTGACTGGTTCAGCTGCCCAGCTGTGCTTTGTCAATGAGAGATGGCTCTTGCTCATAAAGCCCATAAAGTGCAAATACCCATGGGTACAGACCAGCCCCACATAAGGTCATGGGAATATTCTGAATAGGCTTTGTAAGGATCAGAGGAAAGAAAGGGATATTGAGCAGCTAGAGTGGGTAGCGGGATAAGAGCTAGTGTGAAGATACATATATTTCTGAAAGGAGTTTCAGGCTGATAACACTAGCAGAGCCCTCAAATGGATTACCAAGGAATCCTCTCCCAAGGCTGGAAGTCTTTGTTATGTACTTATGGCATTTATGTTACCCATTCTCTTTACAAAATTGCTGCATTGAACAAAAGGTAACTTTACAGCTTGTAGGGTTTGTAGATTCTAAGATGGTCTTTTGCAATGAGAATAACATTTTGTTTTCTCTTCTTCCAAAGGAATTTTGCTGTAGTAGTAGATGTGATGGAACATATAATTTTCAGCTAGTACAGGCTTCAATTGACCTCTGCATTTATGCTCTTTGTAAAACAAATGTGAAAATGAAAAAAGTTTAGCCTAGCAAATCCTAAGCAGCAAATCAGTGTGTAAAAGGATGCATCTCCAGCATGAGAATGTTTCTATCTACTCTTCCTCATTTGAAAACCCAACTTTATACTCACACTTAAAACATCTATTTCTTTATAGTGGGTTGAATTGTGAGGAGGTAAAAAGCTGAATCCTACTTTTTTTCATAGCTGAGCCCTTGCTGGAAATGAGATCTCTTTATATAACAAAATAACTCTGCCAGGGTTATTTAGCAACACCAGAGGATGACTCTTGTTCACTCAGGACAAAGTGTTATATGCTCAATTTACTTCTCTTTGTCGAGTTTGTGGTTGGATCCACAGGAGATTATTTCAGCATTTTGTTATTATAGATTTCATGTCCAGTCATATATGTGTGATAAAATTCCTGCTTTCTTTCTTCACTTATATTTTATGTGGTGCTTGTGTGGATACAAGGTCTGGGTTTTTTTTATAAAGGTTGTCCACTGGGATCCATTTGCAGTGAATTCTCCTCTCAAAAAGGGAAAATTAAGATTTAAAGTGGGCTGGGAAAGTCATCTGCCCTGTCATGGTATGTTGTCTTGTAACAAATGTGAAACTCGTTCTGTAACTCTAGGTACTGCTCCAAGCAGACAGTGTAGAGGTACTGACTGGAAACAGATTGGAACATTTTCGTAGGGGGAAATGCTCCTTATACCGATTTATTCTGAGTACATTGCAACCAAAAAACACAAAGAAAGCCAGCTCCCCCAGCTTGTCTGCTCTGCTGTGGCTTCATCCCAGGAGAGAGAACTGCTGCATGGAAATGGACTGGGCAAGGTCTTGCTGCTGGTGGGTCTGTCCACTTAGGTGAATAAAATCACACCCAGCTCTAGAGATGCCCAGGATTTCTCTCTGCTTCCATGCTCTTTTCCAAGAGCTGTCATGCCACTGCTCAGCTTCAGAAAATTCTCTTTTTCCCTTTGCTTGTCCTCAAAGCTGAAAGGGCTGGGATGGCAGGGGCGAAGCCCTGCTGTTTTCCTGCAGCTGGCTTTCCTCCTGTCCTTTGTCCCTGCTACACACAGACCAGCTCTGATGTCCCCTCTGTGAGTAGGAGTAGGCAGATGGGAGGAAAATGCAGTACCTGGAGACTTCCAGCCTCTCTGCCCCTATCAGTTTATAGTCTAAGGGCAACCTGAACTGCACTGAACTGGTGATATCCAGAGAAAGGAGGAAAGGGTGGTAGAATCTGCCTTAGACAAGAGGTCAGAGAAGTAGTTTCAGTTTATATCTTCTGTGAGTTGCACTGTTTTACCCTCCTGGCTTTGCACGGTGTCAATGTCAATATTCATGCCAGATATTCAAGGAAAATCAGAACTTTCTTTTACAACAATTTCTGCTTATTTAAAATAGGATACTAAAAAAGAGTGGTAAGTGAAAAGAATTGTAAGAAAATGTTCTTTTACTATTCTGTATGTGCTATAGGTGAATTAACTGTGCCATTTATGCTTCAGTACCCTAAAAAGAAAACCACCAAAAGCACCAGAATGACATAAATGTCCAGAATGAAAAAAGAAAACATGAAGTTACTTTGGATGGGTGACTTTTTTTTTTTTTTCTTTTTTGCTTAGGCAGGTCTTGGCACAGGTAAATTAATTTATTTGAATTCTTCCAGACTTTTATTTCAACAAAACATGTTGATTAAAGCTAACCAGTAATGGAGAGTAGTCGTTTTTTAAGATAGCCTTTAAAAGCATGCAGACTTTTATTGAGTAAGATTATACAGCCATGCCCTTCCATTATTACTGTGTATGCATAGCCTTGGATCAGAGGCACAGGAAACAGTTAAAAGGAATAAATTTTTAAGTTTAAATGATATATGTATAAGTGATATATATGAAGGCTATGTGTTGTATGAAGTCTATGTGCAAGTAGCCTGTATAGAAGCTAAGAAAATTTTCCTGACTGTGTCTACTTCTTCATCTCTCCTACAAAATTTTACCATGTATATGCTTTTATCTTTGCAGGCAGGGTAACCATAACATTGCAAATCCTCTTGGAAGTCATCCCAGCAGAGGAAGATCAGAAATCATGATCATCATGTACAGCTTTTGGCTTGGTGTTTCATTTCTACCTGAAATAAAAAGAGTAGGGAGACTTACTCCCCTTCCTAACATGCTGCAAACTGGAGGAACAAGTCACTTACCAGAATTGTCTTTTATAATGCTGTTGCAAAAAAATTTTTTAACACGGTTATGTATATATAGAAAGCAAGTACTTGTGTTATGAGGGAACCCTTTACTATTTCTTTTGGTACAGTGTCTTATTTTAACAAACTGCATTTGTTTTCCTTGTCACTGAAGATAGGTTCAAGTACTGTATAATAGCTGGGTGAACTGTGAAGAATGTACCTTGCTTTCTGTCCCTGGAGATCTCAAATCTCACCAGGGCAAGGATGAGATAAAGCTGCTGAGTTTCACATACTACATTCTTCCCATCAATGTCTTTGGCAGCCTGATGTGACTTCTTTTGACCTGCTGGAAGCCCCAGGACACTGATGCAGAAGCACCACTCCCCAGACCTTTGTGATGGCAAACTCAAGATTTCTTCATTACAGAGTTCTAATACTGTAGCCAACAAAAACATGTTTTGAGACTTAATAATTCTGCCAGTGGGGCAGAAAGATTTTAGCATGGGAATTTTATGCAGGTTAAATTTTATGCATGTTAAATTTTTTACCAGGCTAGAATTGTTTTACCAGTGTTTGTGTACCCACACACACAAAATCCAGCAAGTTGAGCAATGACCTTCAAATGAGTCAAAATATTTGAATGTCACCTCCACTGCTATATGAATATTTTCTGTCTGGAAGCATATGGTTCTCCAGTTATCAGTCAGGCAAATCTGATTTTAAAGTTTTATTGTCAGCATTGGTGGGCAGAAATAGATGTCAGTTAGTGGGAACATGGTAGAGACATGACAATAAATGCAGTACTTTTTTATGAATAAGGTATAAGACAGGTAACAGCAGATTTGCTGGTTCGAATAGGATGTGTGCCTGATCTGTGGGCTTTTCACTCAAGCACACTCCAGTTAACAGGGCTTTGGAACACTGAGGAACATGTGTTTTTCCTGTCTTCTCATGGGTTTTATCTCAGCAGAAACAGAGAAAGACCTTCAAAACTGATAAAATAAAATTAAGTTCATCTCCAGAACTATTTTTTGAGCTGAGTTCTGGCCCAAATATGAGCTGAAATTTTGCTCTTTTAAAAATATAATTGTATAGTTAAAGAAGTTTTTAAATACTTAGAAATTGAGTTTTGTATTCTTAATGACTACCAAGCCTTAAGGTTAAGTTTTATTATCACCCTATGAAGAACACCTAACTACTGAATGCACTACTATTTGAGCTGTCTGCTTTCAGTAAGTCACATTTCATGAAAATTCTTATGGAACTAAACAACATTTAACTTCCTAAATTGGGAGAAAAGCACAACTAGTAACCAGAACACTACAGTAAAAGGAGTCTGTGTATTGTATATGTGTTGTATATATCCAGAATATTTACTGCTTTAAAGGCTTTAAAGGTACAGTAATGTGTCTTAAATGCATACATGTTTTTTGATTTGTATCTCTGGTGGAATTTCACAAATGTAGGGAAATGCAGGTAACTGCTTATGGAGAAGAGCAGTAATTTAAGACACAGAAAGCATTTTGGAAATTATTTTTCTTTAAATGTTTTCTGTTTACAGTAATTTAGTGTTATTTGAATTTTTTTAGGCAAACTTTTTGAGAGATTTTTTTGTGTGGGCAGTGGATGTGTTTATTTAGTACTTATATTTGGGTCACAATTCTGCCTTGAGGCCATCTTCTGCCATCCCTTTTCATCGGGGTTTGGCCTCTGTCATCATGGAGCATTTTCAAAGTACACAAACTCTTCTTCTCTCTGACAAAAATAAACTGTCTGGCACCTTGCAGGAATGCACCTAACCCATTCCTTCCCTAATGAATGCAAAGTGCATGGGATCAAGAGCAAAACCACTTCCAGAGCAACAGTGGATGTGACTTTTTAACTCTGTTTCATTCCCATGTATTCACTCCTGTTGTGCCACATTACTTGAAAGTTTAATTATAGGCAGTATTAACTTGTAGAAATAAATGGGCTTCATAAATAAAACCGAATGTTGCTTTTTTTCCCCATTGTGGTCTGTAGGGTTTAGAAATGTTTCTGAAGCCTGATTCAGTGATCATATTTTTACTAGCTTTAGTTCATGAAAAGGGTTAATTTATCCCAAGGGAAATCCTAGGACTTGTTGATTGTGAAGTTGTATAATTTAGGAAGGAAAAAAATTATATGCAAAATAAAAATTGGGTTTTTTGAAGGTGCATGGGGATTTTAATTTCAGGTTTAGTTTCATTAGCACATGCAAGTACAGTACAAAATAATGTAATTGGGTTTCCATTATGAAAGATAGTATTAAGGATTTTCATTACACTTTTGAAAGTAAGGCATATTTTCAGAAATTGAGGAAAAACATTTTTTTGAAAGCATGAAGTTCTCTTATAAGATTGTTAAGTATTTTTTTCTGAGTCATAGAGAAAATTCTTCTAGAATAAAGGATAGACTTTGTATATACTTTTTCTTATTAGGGCCTGAGGTGGTCAGGCCAATGAGACTATTTCTGTTGAGAATTTCAGTGTTTCTTCTTTTTCTTGCCTTTTGCACTTTTATATCAACTGGATGTGCCAAAAGATACCTTTCTTTTTGTTTAGGTGGTTGTTGCTGGTTTTTTTCTTCTTTAAATTTCTTCCTTTTCTGGGTTATAGGTAAAAGTATCACTAAAGTCAAGAGAAATTAATGTCTTACGTCAGTAGGAAATACTGCTCAGGTTTAGCGTAACACAGAGAAACCACTCAGCACTTTGAAGACTCTGAATGGGCTGACAGGCCTTTGCATCTCCTAATCTAGAGAATCACAATTACAGCCCCATAACAATTACTTATTTTCAATTCAAATTGCAATAGAGGCTTCTTTTGACCAAAATACATCTTCTGTATTTTTCAATCTGAATGAAAAACAAACCAAAAAACTTTGCTTGCCAGAGGTTCATGTGCCTTTTACTATATGTATATAAATATAACTCTATGTCTGAAGGTGTATGATCCTGCTTTTTTTTGATTTCACAGGAATATCAGGCTTCAGTTTAAGAATAGTTTTCAAATATTTTTCTACAGAAGAAGGTAGTAGTTACCTGTATCCACAAGGTGCTTAATTGTGTTGATGTAACAAGATAAAAAGGATTTCCCATTATGTTCAGTACCCTCCAGGATTTCTGACTTAAAAATTAGCCATATATCAGGATCCAAACAGATTTTAATTAGCATAAGTCTTTGAGAAATGGAGATACTTAATTTTTTCAATGTACCTATCAAATATTACATTTAATGACCAGCAGACCACAGATAGCTTGGACAGCAGAGCATGGAGCAGGTAATGAACATACTGAAATCCAATATAAAACTTGTATTTATGTCTGCAAAAGATGCAAAGTACCAAGTCTGGCATTTGAACCCAGGTAGGAGTGGTCAGGGGGAAGTGCGGGATGACAATGTGTGATGACCCCTATCTGGTTAGAGGGTAGCTGCCCAAGGCTGGAGACTCTTCTACAGGACAACCATCCCAAGAATGTATACTTGTGGCCATGCCAGTTTGTGTCCTGCCTAAGGTGCTGTGGAGTCCCTTTTAGCCTAGCTCTTCCCCTGGCAGGATAAGTCTTATGGAAGGCTGGTACTGTCAAAGGGACAGATTGAGATATCCCTGTGCCTTTTCTGTAGAAGACATCACTTGTGATTTTTCTTTTACCCTTTGAACATCCCCCTGCATTCTTTGAACCATTCCTCCCTGATGGTGTCTGGAGTAACTGAGAAAATCCTCCATGCCTTAAACACCTCTGGGGATTTGTTGAGACTTGGCAAACTGATGGAGTTTTTTTTGTTGCCTTCAGAAGCCTGTCGAATTTTGTTGTGTCTTAGTCCGTGTTTAATTTGTTTTCTATTGTATTTTTGACAAGGAACTCTTGGGGAACATGTAAACAATTTACACAATTTCTGTTGACATCTGCTTTCTTGTTTCTTTTTTATTCAAAGAAACTTCTGAAATAATTTTTCCTGGAAGTGCAAAGATCCAAATGGATAAAACACCTGTTCCAACAAAGGATTAACTTTATAAAGAGAGAATGTGGATTCTCTTCATATTCCCTGTAACAGGAAGTCTCTATGCTGTTGTGATGTATATCAGAGCTTTGATATTTTCTAAATATGATATTGGTGATGATCCAACATGATTATAGATATGCTGCAGCTATAGTCAGTTTTATGCTGCTGTAGCTTATTCTCTGCTCCTAACTCAGGCTACAAAATGTTCCCACTGCTAAGTTTTCTACAAGCCTTTTTCAGATCCAGGAATTCACCTATATCTCCTTTGAAAGGGAAGTGTCATCTCTTCCTTTATGGTGCACCCCTGTCCCTAGAGCTGGATGTTAGCAGATCATCTTAGCTCTAGACAGGCTCTTTGGTGATCCCAGAGTTTCTTCTGTTCAAGGGAAGTTGGAGCCCTAGGTTTCAAAAAGTAGCTGGCTTTTGAAATCACCTCTCTTCTTTGTGCTTAAAATGTTTCATAAAACTTTTAGATAGAAATTTTGGTGCTGTTTTTTAATGTGGTTTTGTGTGTGTGTGTGATTTTTATTTTTTTCTCCTCCCTGTTAGTTATGAGAAGTTAAATGTTATGGGATCTTCTAATTCTACCCTGTGCCTTTGGCTCTGCCTGAAGAAAGCCACTTGATGCAGTTTTAGCTGCCAATATCTCTTTGTCACTCAGTCATTACAGTGTAATTGGATCTAAAGTACATGTATAATTTGCTGTAGCAATGCTGGCTTGTCTTAGTTATGACTTCCAGCTGATTTCTAACTATACTCATCAATGAATATGCATAGCATAGCAGTCAGACTGGTGCAGATGAATAACTCTTCTTGAGAACTGGAGCTTTCATGCTATCCACGTGTCAACTGCTTAAAAGCATCAAGGCAGGATCTCTGGCTTAAACTGGATGGAGGCTTTCAGGAGGGATTATGTCACAGCACAGGACACAATGAGTGCAAAGCCTGAGATGTTTTAGATTCTGTATATGTGTGCATGCTTCCACATTTGGCAAAATTTCTGGGAGAAAATGAAGAAAATCTGAGACATATAAACGTGACCTCCTAGGCAGACAATTTCCCTAGTGCTTTCTTCTGCATTCACCTTAACAGAAGGGTACAAATACATTTTCACTGAGAGCATTTCTATTCAGTGTCTTGTCTGCAAGCCAACTCTTTGAAACGTCTGTATTTAATTTAAAATTAGCTGGTTGCTACTCTTGCCCATCTGCTTGTGACTTTTTTAAACCTCCTATTTTTCGTCACCTGAAACTGTCATGTCACAGCTGGTTTTCTAGGCTGTAACAGTACTTTTAAAAAGTAACATGGTCAGAAATTAGGGTCATATAAAGCTCTAAAGCAGTTCTAAGTAGCTCCCTACTTAGAGATTCATATAGTTTTGTTTGCAGATTGCAGCCAGAGGATCTTAAAGTTTATCACAGAAAATACTCCGCTCCTCTCAGGTATCAAGGATGTGTTGTTTTAATAGAATCCTTGCACTTGCACTCCAACACCTGATTAGAGGTCTGACTTGGCCAACTTGGCATGAAAACTCTGTGGGGATAGTGAGAGATTTGAACAAGCTGAAAGACATGCACAACAATGAATTTTATGATTAGCCATGTACATATACTTAATTACTTGCATATTTTCAATTACCAATACCCTCTTAAAAAAAAAATCTGTTGTCCTGTTCTAGAGAGACATTTCAGTTTTCCTGCGTTTGTTTTTTTGTTTTTTTGAGTTGCTTTTTTGTGTGTGTGTTTTTTGGTTTGGGTTTGGTTTTTGGATTTTTGTTTTCATTTTTCTTTCCTTTGGTTTTGAGCCTTATATTCAGGACAGCTTCCCCAGGCGTTCTGCTTGAAATCTGGGGCAGACAAAGAAGGTTTTAGGAAATTCTCATTGTATTTTCTCTACATTTGTTGCACAGTGCAATTCAGTATTCAAAAATTACTTATGGCTGCTGTTAGTATTTCTCATCTCTGTTTGATAATTCATGTACCAGATTTATTTAAAATTGATCATTAAACATCAGGGGATTTGATGTTTGTTCCACATGCAGCAGCTCACCATTGACAAACTCCAGTGCTTTGTACCAATGCTAAGCCATACCTTTGATTTGGTAATAAATATAGGAGTCAGAGGCAGAATAAATACGATCCTGTACTGTCAGGTTGGCAGAGATGATTGATCATACCTTTCTGACAGCACTGCATTTGACTGCAAGTATCATGCAGCCCTACTTTAGATCATATAGAGGCATCTAGATGATGAAAAGCAGGCTGGCTTAGAGGACAGCATACAGTGCTGCACCACTGTCATGTTTATTTAGTAGCATGTGTCTGCTAAAATGCTTCAGGTTGTAGCTTATGGTAATAATTCTCTCTTGTGTTGAATCCATCTTGGCCCATTTTTATTTCTTTACCCATACTTTAAACAAAAATTGTTTTAAAAAATCTTTCCAAAATGGAAACATAAAGCCTTTCTCTAAAGCAGACATATGTGGCTAATAAAACAGCTAATCTCTGCACTCACTAAGAGTGCTGTTTTTAGAAATTAAATCATTATGTGTTAGTCAAAAGGTTAGGTGGTCACCCAAACACTCATGTTCTTCCTGCTTTAGAAAAAAGGATCTTCTTTTTTAATACTATTTCTAAAGTATATTGCAGCAAGCACACAGCTATCCCCCATGAAATAATAAATTGATATAGAATGTGTTGGGAAAATGTAGTAAGTCAGTATCATTAAAAAGCTCAGTGCACCACTCCAGCAACACAAAGCTGAGGTTGGAATTGCACACATCAAATGGTGTACACCAGTAAATCTGGCCCTGGTAATTTTATTGCAAATTACATACAAGCCTGAAAAACATTTAGATAATTGAAATTAACACTTTTAACAATGATCTATAAAGCAGTGAATGATAATCAAGAGGTTCTTTCAAGCTCTTTGCTGCAAACCTATAGTACTTCACACTCTATTTTTCTCCAATATAAATGAGAGAAAATAACATGGATCCTCTTTTCCTTAAGAATAGAACATCTTTTTGGTAAGGTATCATATCAGCCACTAGTTTGCCAAATACTACAACTGTGCATGGGATGAAGGCTTGTTATTTTGGTCTTGTGTTGGAGTCTGAGATACAGAGTGTGTGCCCTTGTTTTTAATACTTAGTTCTAGAATTCAAAGAAACACTGAATTTCATATAATATGAAATTCATGGGCATGTTTTCATGGTGATACATGAGAACAAATGCTAAAGTTAAATAAGAAAAGTGTAAATGCGTAGATTAGAAAGTTTCTTGAATCACTGGGTGAATGGGTTGAAGTTTAGAGTTTAAGGTAGTTTAGAGAGCAGGGGACAAGATGGAGGATTTAGGGTGTTGTCTCTTGTCCTTCTTCTTTCTTCTTCATGTTCTTTCCTAGGGGTTTTTGGGTAGTAGTAGGTGATTGGGTAGAAAATGCCTCAGTGCAGCACAAAGGTGTTGGGCCATTGGGTCACTAATAAAAATAACTTAGTTGGCACCTGTTAATTGGGTAAATGGACATAGAAAAGACCTTGAAGAAGATCTTTGTTAGCCATTTTACCCCTTTACTATCATAGTGCACATAGCTCCTTGTACCTTGTAATGCTGATAAGAAAAAATAAACAACTGAGGCCGAACAAGAGAAAAAACTCGCCTCCCGTCTCATCAATCTTCAGTTCAAAGGGAAAAGAACCCAAATCAAAAAATACATAAAAAGACAGTCTTGGGACAAAGTTAGATAAAAAAGGAGCTGTTGGAAAAACATTAAACTTTTTTTTTTTTTTTAATGCAAATCTGCACCTGTGTTTACTTATATCAAAGTGACTGTTCATACCAGATCATGTGAACATAGCCCTTGGGTAGGTGGAAAAGTTGCTGCAAACTTTGAAATCTTTTGCAGGGTGTAACCACTACTGGGAGACTTTGGATATTCTTCACTGATACTCTCAAAATTAAAAAGCTTTTTTATTTTGTATTTCATCTGTTCCATATTTTTCAATATTGCTCTTACAATACAACCATTTACTTTCTTTCTGACTAAACTGATAAAAGATTCAATCTCTCAGACAATAAATCAGCTTTTTAATGTTGCATCAGCTATTTAAATCACTGTTTGACCATATTATTAGCCACTGTCTTTCTTTAAGCTGCCTCCCAAAGCCACCAGATAGGGAGCCTGCTATTTTACAGCACCCCATACAGGCAACAAGCCTTTAAAATGAACCTGGGAAGAAGTGGGAAGACTGCTTTGCATCATGTGCACAGGGATGAAATGTTTCCCTGTGGATTAGAACTAAAATCCTACCAGAACCATTTTAAAACTGAGATAGTTTTGCTTTTGCTTTCTATGCAGAAATCTGGCCATCATTTTATCAATCTGAGCTCTTTCATGAATACCAGATTCATTTAAAAAAACATCAGAGTCAGTAAAACAATTTCTGTAGAGGAGCCAGCACTATTGGGAGAGTGATGGAAATATGGGTTTGCATTAAATTCCCCTATTTTGTTAGATGATAGGGATGCTTCAGAAGTACTACTGCACATATTTTAAAAAACCCCAACAATTTCTCCAGACTTATATAAAACGTTTTGTTCTCAAATAAAAACAGACAAATACATCTGTGTGAGAGAAGAAATAAAGCATTGCAGGTGGGAGAAGACATAAGAGCAATGTTCTGTGTACTAATCCTAAAACTCTGAGGAAGGAGCGAGTGCTTCGGGAGGGGAATTGTGCTGCCAAAATTTTGTGACTGATATTCCTATCTCTTCTCCCTAGCACCTTCAGCATCATTCTTTCAGGTGCTGCCACCTGAAAGGTGGAGAAATTTGGCTGGAGTAGTTTTGTCGGGGTGGTGGATAAGGTGCAATATACCTGGGAAAGTCATTAGCCCCCATGGAGAAGTGGCCCCTTACCCAGTGGGACTGTGGAATATAGTGAGAAGAAAGTCTGGGAAAAAACGGGTGGCTTTTGAGAACCCACCCAGAAGCCCATGTTTGTGATAAATATAAGTTACTGGAAGCTCTAAAACCATGAGGTCTTTTATACCAAGCTCCAATAGACTGTATAGAAGAAACTGAGCTTCAAAGTGAACATAGAGGTGCTGTCAGTGTTGTATTTCTGTGCTCCTGTTTCTGTGGGGGATAATTAATTCAGCTCCCTGGAAAGGTAAACACATCTCAAGGAAAAAAAAAATAAAAAAAGAAGGTACAGTTCATGAGGGCAGTTGTGAAAACTGGGTTATTTTAGGAGGCTGGAGAAAAGAAGAAAAATAACAGTAGGGAGACAGGCTGCATTGAGAGCATCAAGGACAGTATGCCAGCAAGAGTGATCACCTGTAGGAAAGAATGGGCAGAGTTTTCTCCCTATGAATTTCAAGTCCTGGTGTCTTGAAGAGGAAACGACAGGCTTAAAGAGCCCTTAAAGAGGGATGCCAGAGATACAGACCTGTCTCTTCTTCCAGGGGAAACTCGTGGCTGCTGTATGAAACCTGAGGGCAAGTAAGAACTGCCTGTGACAAGTTATAATGACCAGGACTGAGCTGGAAAGAGGTCCAAGCAGTTGTGGCATTTGTTTGTATGAACAGAGAATGAATGTTCATATAAACTTTTAAAAATATCTGATTTGTCTTCCATATTTTTCCTCATATTTACATTCAGAGAACAAATGCATTTGAGTGACATTGTCATCCAATGTCATTGGATGACATTGTACCAACCACCAAAGTGTGGTTTCTTGACAGTCAACTCATATTCAACAGTATTTGAGGAATATTGTTTTGAAATCTTTAGTCTACAATTGAGGAATTATATCATAAAGAAATTGTGATTGATTGATTGATTGAGACAGACCCATTATACTGTTCCTGTTCTGCTAAGGCACTATTGATATTGTGGATATCCCATATCTGGAAATGTTCAAGGCCAGGTTTGGTGGGGCTTTGAGCAACCTGATCAAATGAAAGGTAACCTTGCCTATGGCAAGGGGCTTGGAATAAGGTGGTCCTTAAGGTTTTTGCCAACCCAAACTATTTTATGATTTTATTCCAAACATTTATGTTCAAAGTATCACAGGAAGAGCATCCACAAGGAGCTTCAGTTAAAACTACACTTTTGAAGTTATAAAATAATAAATTAAAAGACAGCAACAGATTTTGGGTTTCTTTTGGAACATCTAATTTGATATGTCTTAAACTGAGCAGCTGAATATTCAGATTTAAGCGGAACTTACAGAGGCATCATCTAGAAGTTGTAGACTCTTTGGAATGGTAATTATTTTTCCTTCTTAACTGTGTTTGTATTGCTCATGGGGTTCCAAAAGTACTTTGAAATTTTTGCTTGCAGTTCAAGTCCATTCCTAAAAGATTTTGTTCATTAAAAAATAAAAGTGCTTTGCTTTTATTTTCTACACAGTTCATATTCTTGCATTCTTGGCAATGCTAGGAGCAGACCAGGAGCTATCATTCTAGAAGCAGCTATCTGAAATCCAGGCAGACTTAAAATTTTACATTAACAGCCTATTTTGCAGAATCTTTTACTCTTCATTAAGATGATACAGGTTTGGTAAGTATCATGGTACTCCCACTATTTTATGTCTCTGTTATTACAAAATTTGTGAGATTGTGACTCCAGCTGGTTTTTCTATCTGTTATAATAAGCCATGTTCAATATGCTTTTTTTAAGACAACAATTTATGTTTAGAAGTTCTAGTCCAGAAAATCTTATCATTCGTAATTTCTTTCTGGTTTTCACTGTTTATTTCTAATAATTGGTAATGCTCAGAGTCCTGCATTTCAGATTTTTTGTCTTCCTGCCAAAACTTTCAGCATCATTCTTCTGTCCTTGGTACTCAGTGTTCTTGTAAACAGCTACAGGATTTCCTTACGAAGAGGTTATTGACAGGACAATGGGAAATAACTTCCAGCTGAAAGAGGATATGTTTGGAATAGATATTAGAAATTCTTCCTTGTGAGGGTGGTGAGGCCCTGGCACAGCTTGGCAAGAGAAGCTGGGGATGCCCCATTGTGAACGACTGAGTCACAGACCCAGACCGGCAGGGAATCTGAATCCTTTATTCAAAGAAATGAGCTGGTTTTATACACTTTTTCAAGGCACAGTATTTCCTTGCATGGTAATTCTTACTATGTGACCCTATCCCATGTTGCCATGTCAGCAACACACTTTCTAAATGTCCTTCTATGGGGTGATCACACTTTGTTCACCCATCTGACTGCTTCTGGCAGGCTCCTCTCCCATAGGGGTCTGCTGTATGGCACCTCCTCCCCACAGGGTCTGGCAGAAACAAGCCTCTCTGTGCCACCATGGGCTTCTCTGTGTTGCCGTGTGCTTCTTTGTGCTGCCATGTGCTTCTCTCTGCTCCAGCACTTCACTGTATCACAATTACTCTACTTTTTACTCAAAATCCACACTTTGAACACTCTATTCCTCCCTATATACACCAGAACAGCTCACATTGCCTCCTGGGAGGACAAGTTTGATAAAGTCACCCTAAGACACCCAACAAGACAATCCCTCCAACTAGCAGTGCACATGCCTGCTAGTGTAAGTAGTAAGAAGAGAAAGAAGTCAGGATAATGTGCAGGGGGAAGAAAACATTTGGGGAGAATGCAGAAAAAAGGGTGCTTCGGTCCCACTCCGAAAGCTGTGTTGGTGTCTATCACTGGGACAGATGGAGAGATGGAGTGACTTACCTTTTTCAGATTTTATAGCTGTGGAGTTAAGGGAAAACAGGTTTGGGTTTTTTCTTGTTTGTTTTTTTTGTTTGTTTTGGTTTTGGTTTTTTTTCAGTAAACCTCAAACACAAAAATTTGAAAGTGAAATACACAGTGGTCAGTACCAGTGATGGGAGCCTTCAGTTCAGATCTTCCCACTCCTGCAGTATTACTGGGGACTCTCCATCCTTTATCCTGAGGCTGCTTCACTTCATCCAAACCCTTTTGTGATAAATGCAGGCAGAGGGAGCAACAAAGGGGTCCAAGAGGAATGCTTTAGCAGTCATGGCCAGAAGGGATTTTTACTCCCATACTCTTTTTCACTGGTCCCATTCAGTTCAAAATGCTGCAGACAATGAAATGATGGTTTATTTTCTAAAGCAAATAAGCCCTTCAGAGAGAATCTAGTGTTCTGATCAAAAGAAAGGCAGCATTAAAAACATGCAAGCAGTAGGAGGAACATCTACTGTTAGAAAAACAATGCTTTGCAGCCCTGAGTGGTTACTAAAAGTTCCCATTAATCCCTAGCAATACAATAAATCTGTGCTGAAAATTTAGTCTTATATGCATGATTTGGAAGTGATCTTACTAGTTTTTTATTACATCAGGTCTAATAAACTCCCATATCTATTTCAGTTAAGCTTGTACTGATCCACTTAGAAGATAATTTTAACTTCCATTATTTTTGGGGGCCAATTTCATTTGTCTCTGAAATATTGAAAAAAGTATAGTTTAGCAGTTGGGAGATGCATGCACTCTCCCACATGTGCATGCAAACACACAGATATCCACATATTTGTGTAGCAGAGGTGCCTGTGTGATGTTTTAGAATTACTCTCTTGGTTCCTCAGTTCCTAATACTGTACTTGTGGCAGACTTGGGTGTCTGAACTGCAATATACCTATGGGAAGAACAATTCAGTGAGTAACAGAGACTTTTCTCAGTTCAGCTGCAAAGTTCCATCTGCAAGTCAGAAAGTGTAGTAGAAGCGAAAGGCTTTGTTTCCAAAATAAGACCAAGGATGCTGATGAAGGAGAAAGGTGTGAAGTCTAGACCCTGGATAAATATCAACTGCAATAAGTCATCGTTAGGAAGGAGGTTTCTCTGTTCTTTTCTGCAAAAAAAAATAGACAGGGGGATGTAGCACCTCTCCTGTGAGGATAAGCCAAGTCAGGTTGTTCAGCATAAGAGATGCATAGAAATGCAGCATAATTGCAGCATTTCAGTATTTACAAGGACCTTGTAAGAAAGATGGGACAGACTTTGAAGACTTTCTCCAGAATGAGGAAAACTGCTGCTCTCAAGAAGGTTTGATTAGTTCTATTAATAATGAAGGGTATTAATAATAACTACCACCTATGGCCACTACTTAGTTGAATGATCACAGCAATTTTTTTTTTTTTCAAAACAATGTGATTTACATTATGATACATATTAGTAGGGCCTATAATAATAGGACAAGGAGTAATGGTTTTAAATTAAAGCAGGTTCTGTTTAGATTAGATATAAGAGTGGTAAGACACTGGACAAGTTCCCAGAGAGGTGGTAGATACCCTATCCCTGGAAACATCCAAGGCCTGCTTGGACAGAGATCTGAGCAATCTGATATTAAAAGATGTCCCCATTTGTTGTAGAGGAGTTGGACTAGATGACCTATAAAGTCCCCTTCCAACCAAAACTATTCTAGGATTTTTTCAGGTGTGTTAGGTAATGCCCATAAGTGGAGGGGAATAGGGAGGGAAGGGCTGTGAGAAACCGCTCTTTCTCCAATGTATCTGCCAGTGGTTTTTTGGCTTGTCTTCCTCCAGTGAAAACAGAAACAGCTCCTTGAGCTGTGGAATAGAGACAAGATCTCATCCCACATGCAGGTTTACATCTTTCTCTCATATGAGGCAAATACTCCCCATTTCCCATTGACAATGTATGGATCAGGACTGTGCCTCCTGTTGCTGCTAGTCCCAGCAGAAAAAAATTGTACAGGCAAAGCACTACACTCATGGTGAATTTGAAACATTTTTTTTTTAGTATTGACATGGGAAGGAGGCATGACTGCACTTCTCTGAAATGCATTAAGTCACTGAACAATCACAAAACGAAGAGTGAAGAAGGCCATAAGAAGTAACCCTGCTGTGTTATTTTTCCTCTGTAAAGATGTCATAGACTAGTTCCTTTTATTATCTATTCCTTTATAGTAGCATATGCTGAACTCAATTTTTCAGAAGGTATTTTGCCATAAGCTTACTCTCTGTCTTTACCATTGTTATTTGCACTCTATATTCAGATGAAGTTATTAACAGATGGCCTATAAATTCAAGTCATTAAATAGAATATCTGCCATTCAACTGAAAATAATTCAGAATAATCAACTGAAAACATTAAAACCCCTTCCAAACTGAGAGTTAGACATCTTGTCCAGAGATCTGAAGACTCTGAGCCACCTAGTAAAGGCTACTGGTCCCCTCCATTCACTGTTTCACTGTGAATTAAAAACTGATCACATTTGTCATGGCTTCTACTTCAGCAAAAGAAGACTGGTGGAAATGGAATACTTGACCCAATATGCAAAACCTCAACGTTTCTTAGTGACTCAGGAGGTGTCAATTGACCACTCCCTATGGTCAATCTCAGAATTCCTGTGGGAAGAGATACCACAGAAGTGAGTTACAGCTGTGGGACTCGCCTGCAGAAGTGCATGACAGCACAGAGAAGCACATGGCAGCACAGAGCAGCTTGTCTCCACCTGACCTTGGGGGGAGGAGGCGCCACAACTCAGAGAGTTAACCTGTAGACAAAAGTGCCAGAAGCTGACAAACAAGTGAACAGCAGTGATAACCCTATATAGGGACATTAAGAAAGTGTGTTGCTGACATGGCAATGCGTAATAAATCGCTTAGTGAGAATTGCCATATAAGGAAATACTGTGTCTTCAAGAAACTTTAACCAGCTCCTTTCTTTGAATAAAGAATTCTGTCGTGGTTTTAAAACAGTAACTAAAAAAATTACTTATTTCTTACTGTGAGATATGGATTAGAGCAAGAGCAAAACAGGCTTAAAACTTAAAAAGGAATAAAGAAAGTTTATTAACAAACTACAAGAATAAGAACACCAGAATAAACTTTCAGAAAACCCTTTTATCTTTCACTACTTGACTATTCCTTTGTACACATGACAACATAGAGACAAAAAAACTTTAGAACTTTGGTGGTCAAAAACAGTCCCAATTTTTGCTAGAGTCTTTTCATCAGTCTTTGTGGAGAAACAGAAGTCTCTTCCTGCTAATCTATGGAGTTTCTTACAAGAAAAACTATTTCTATTATAGCTTTCTATTTTTCTGATGCAGGCTGCCTGGAAATATGTCATCAGAGTTCACTCCTCCCATTTCACATCACTCTGAGGTGTGTATGGGCCATGAATCTAGGGATGTCATTTTAAGGATGAGTTATTCAAAGGGAAAAGTCTTCTTCATCTGTCTTTGTGAGCTCCACTGGAAAACAGTTTTCTCATTGTCCCTCAAGGCTTCAAATTTTCGCTTCACTCTGTTCCAGCACTTCACTGTATCACAATTACTCTACTTTTTACTCAAAATCCACACTTTGAACACTCTATTCCTCCCTATATACTCTGTCATGAATTAAAGGAGTTTTTTCAAGACCTTATTGCCTACCTCCATAGCTTTAACAGAAAAAATATTTCAGCTTATAAAGCATCTCCTTATTCTCTACCTTTTCTGAAGCTTAATTCTTTTCTTTACTGTCTCTGATAGTTTATAAAGCCTCTTTAATACTCTCTCTCTCTCTGGAAAAAAGGATTAATCTGCAAGTCTCATCTAGGTAATGAAAGGGTTAAAATCTTGCCCAGGCTTTTGTAGATGGTTCTGTTATCTCTGCCGGAGCAGGAGCTGGAGCTGTCTGCGATGGAAGATTCTTCATGGCTGCTCTGGAAAGTGTGGTCACTGTCTCAGCCTGCCGCAGGTCAAGAGCTTTTTTTCCTTTCCTTACTCGGTAGTCTCTGGTGAATTCAGCCACAGCAAAAACTGCAGCCGAGCCAGGGACCGGCCTGGCCCAGCCAGAGCCCGGGGCAAGCCCCGCAGGCCCCATCTCCCAGCTGGGAGTCGTGGCAGGCCCAGCCCAGCCCCTGCCCGGGCCGCATGGCCTGGGCAGGGAACGGGAGGCCAGCTGGAGCTCTGTTACCTTTCACAGCCAGGAAAAAAAGAGAGCAAGAGTGCTCTGACTTTACATCTTAAGGAGGTGTTTACAAGTTGACTTCACTTTTTAATGGTCAAAACTGCTGTCAATTCTTAGAAATGACTGATAATTGGTCAGGAGGAAAGACTCCCATCAGCCACCAGCAGCTTCAATTTCCTTAGCTCCCAAAACCACCTTAAAGGTAAAGGTAAAGCCACCCCATGACAAATTCAGATTCCCTGCCAATCTCAGTCCATGCCTCAGTTGTTACACATTTCCATGGGTGCAAGTATCCTGCTGTGCAATAAGATTGAATTAATATAGTTGTCCTATTCCTAAATGCAGTTGATATTATAGTCTTGGAAGCTGTCTTCTCAACAGAGGGAAACAAACTTGTTTATTGTGAAGCTTGTAAAGCAGGAAACAGGAACCTCCGTTTTCAGGAGAGCCCGGCACAGATGCAAAATTCTTTGGAAGTTATTTATTCACCATGATAACTGTCAATGGATGAAAAGTCTAAAGCTGAGTGTAAAATACCTTGCTTTTCCAATACTCTAACTCTACTTGGAAAGGCTCCTAGTGGCATACTGAGCACAGTCAGTACTGCTGCAAGGGTTGCTCATGAATTCAACAGGGAACAGGAGACCTCCTGGCATAATATCTTGCAGTTCCACCTTGGAGTACTCTGCAAATTTGTGTTTGCATGAGCCTGAAGTGTTGAAATATGCTGATGTTTAGAGCTCTGTGAAACATGCTTTAAGCCTGCTTTCGTTCTTGAAATACTGCCTTATATATACTGAAGTATAATGTAAACTAAGAAAAAAAGTCCTTTACAATCAAAACTCTGGAATATATTATTACTACTTACAATTCCTATTGATAAAAGTATTAATAATAGTGATTATCATCACCCTACTGTATCTTTCCTTTTTGATGCTATGGCAGTTTCTGCGCATGTGTACTATTCAGACCGTTTCTCTTAAAATACTTGCTCAGATTTACAGATAAATATGCAATTTGCAAATGCAGCCCCCAGCTGAGTAGTGCATTCCTAGTTAGCAAACCGCATCTACCTCCTTTAAGCTGGTATGTGCTTAAGTGCTTTTTCAGATGTGACTTAGACACATAATATTGGACAAAACAATGGTCCAGAAGGCAAAGCTTTTAACATGCTGTACAGAGCCACTATTTATTTCCTTCATGCAATCTCTGTTCTGAGGGCTAAAATTTTGTTTAGCATAAGTGATAAACCAGGTTAAGCAAAAGAATGTTTGTGTCTTGCACTGCTGTTACATTTAAACTTTGCAAAATTGGCTTTTGAGTTATTAAAAAAAAAAGATCAAGAAAAAGGAGAGGGAAGAAAGAAATGTAAAACTCTGGAAAGATAATTTATGTGGCTGCTATGAAAGAAGAATTCTCTTACTGGAATGTAAATAAATAAAACTTGAAAAAAAATAGAGAAAATCAATGGAATAAATTCTAAATGCTACCTCATCTCTCTTATATAGTGGGAATTAGAACATAAATGTTGCTATATTTTATATATTAGTAAAGGTCTGTCTGCACAAACTAGTCTTTGAAATAAGTTGTGATGTTAAAGGCTAAAGTTGAATTAGTTCACCTCCTTGAAACCTTCCTGCAGAAGAGAGAGTAAAGCAAAACAATACCCTTGTGTACAGGAGGAAAAAATGTAAACCTATGTAAGTGTGCTAAAGATAGAAATAAACAGCGTTCACTGTTACTTCTGTGAAGAGTGGTGAAAAAGCTGGCGGTCTCTCAATATTTGGTGTTTCGAAGAGGGACATCCTCCGGGCAGGGGAGCTTTGACGGGTCCACACACGGTGGGATGAAGCCTTGGACCAAGGTTGGTGGAGTGGATCTGAGCGCGGATAGATGCTGCCTTGGATTGGTACTGGATAGGCGGCCCGTGGAAAAAGGGGGGTGAGTCGCTGGGGGAGTCCGAAAGGTGGAGGCATAAGAGAGGGGTCGCTACCCTCCCCCTGCCATGGCCATAGGAAAAATAGATGTGGAGTCTGCGGTAGCTAAAAACTGCATCTTGGTATTCTCATTAAACGAGGCGAAGCAGCCAGGGATAAGGACCTGGGTATGCTCATTATATGGGCTAATTGTCACGGGCATTTAGTAGTGCCCTCACTTCTCTTTGCCGTAGAGGAATGGAGGGATATAAGGGATCTGATCTGGGAAACGGCAATCACGGAAAAGAGCAAGGACACTGTGTCTCTCTGTCAAACTTGGCAGATTGTAATTAATGCCTTAAAAACCAGAAAAGCAAGATATGCTGAGGCTGTGAGCCCTGTAATTCTACCTGCATCACAGCAGCAGATGCCTTTACCTCCCACTGCTGGGCAAGCATAGGCTGCCCTTGGAGAGAGGGAGGGAGAGTCAGAGAGAAGAAAATAATGAGAAAGAAATTCCACAGCAAACACTGAAAAAATGAACAGAATCTGTTCACCAACAGCAGGCTGTGATACGTCCTGAACTATTTACTTCACTTTTGGAGACACTCTTAAATTAACACTACAATCATATTTAAGTTCCAACTTACTACCCTGGAAGAAAAGAAGCTAAATTTAGATTGGTTCCCACCCGAACCAGGGAGGCGTAGGGGGAAAGCGCTGAAGTGTGCGCAGAGAACAAAGGCACCCCCAGGGCAGAAGCAGTGCAAGAAAAGTTCCAAGGCCATGCTGAACAATTACAGGAGCAGTTGAGCAGAAACAAGTGGCTCAGACAGCTTCAAAGAGAGACAAAATAGCCAAAAAATTACGAACTATATGGTATCTAATTTGAAATTCATCACTTTAATTAGAAGTTGATAAGCTGCAATGGTCACTGTTGTTAGCACCTGGCCGTGAGAGACTTTTCGTGTAACATCGCCTGCTTTTCTAAAAATCATGCCCTTTTTCCTCTATCTGCGAACAACAAGAGAGAAATTGAGAGAAAAAACTGCATTTGTTAAAGTTAACTTTGTGAGGTTTTTTTTATCTCCGTTTTTCCTCACTGTGAGAGTATGTGGAGAATGTGAAGAAAGATAACAGCAGCAGAGAGCAGCAGCAGGACGGGCAGTCCACTCCCCTGCTCCCTCTCTAAGAAAAAGCACCGAGATATTACCCAGTTTGTTAAAAAGTCATGATTCATTGTTTTTATTAAATGTTTTTATATACCCTTTTAGAGTTAATTTTGTGTTTTAAGTGATTATGAGTTTATGCAGTTGTAGTTTTTAGAGTCTTACTATAGAAATTATTGTGATTCTTTGAAAGTTTAAAAAGGCCCCTTTTCAAAAAAAAGGTGTTTAAGGTGAATATTAACACAAGTTACCTTGCAATAATTAGCTTTAAAACCTAAGGTTAAAATATGGTATGATTTACATTTTCTAAGAAAACCTTACAATTAATGTTATCTACAGAAGAGATTTGTGGTTTAAAAAATAATTAGTTAAGAGAACTTTACTGTACAAGACAAAGTATAAGTTAAAGTATATATTACCCATTTGCTTGTTTTTTCCACAATTTTAATAAGGTAATTTCAATGTTAGTCCTTTTGTTATATAAAACACATATAACTGCATATATACGAATTTGGATTTTGGATTTTAGTGTAAGAATTGGACTTTATGTTTCTGAAAAGTGCTACAAAAGCTGAATGGCAACTTGCCAAGTCCTGTGTTGTTGTGATTTTTCTCTAGAAAAACTGCACTTTAAAACCCTAACCAATTTAAGCATATACTAGGCAAATTCCTGTTATGAATAAGTATTTTTAGTAACATTTGCAGTTGTGAGTTATTTTCAAAGCTAGATGACATAGAATTGTGATGTATTTGTTACATTTTTATAATCTTTATAGTGAATCTATTATTATTATTATTATATTATTGTTATTGTATATTGTTATTGTATATTGTTATTGTTATATTGTGTTTAAAAGGTTTATATCGAACTTTTAGCTGCCTTTTATAGTAACAGAATAAGATTAAGTTATGTTTTTATTTAATATAGATTAAGTGTTAATAGAATTAAGAATAGTTAAGTTTTATTATGTTTAGGCTTGAAAGTTTTTAAGTAAAGTTTTATAACTTAGATATTCATTTAAGGTTAAGTTTGTTATTTCCTTTTGTCATAAATAATTATTGTTAGGTTTAAATATTATTTAATTTAAATTGTTTTATGTTTTATTGGAGACACTTGTCTAAACTGCAAAGTATAGTTATTTTCCTAGAGAGATGAAGATAGCTACAACTGAAATAGCTGTGATAGAATGCTGATGAACACCTGCTTTATGGATAGAAGTGAATGCAGTATGTGACACCCTTGACTTCATCGGGAGTTCTATTGTTTGTTGCCATCTCTGCAGTTTTTGCTTGTTATAGCTTTCTTATTTTTCAGTGTTTCCAGAATTTTAAGAAGATGTGCCATTGCTGAGGATCAGCTGCCATAGGAAAGGCTTCAGATTAAACCAACTGCTGCATGGTTTAATTTGTCTGGTACCTAAGGCTTCTGATCATTTGCTTTGTACAAATGCATTTAACAGTTTGCTGTGCTGTAAGCATCTCATAGCTGCTACTATTGAGAACCTTGTTTTAGAAATGAGTTAAGAGGCATCTTTCCGGTTTAAAGCCTAGGCCCTGGCCAAGCCTTGACTTTACCTGGACAGAATGTTTGCCAACAGATCCAGATGTTTTCTGTACCAAATCAGTATTTGAGTCACTTCTTGACTCAGCAATTTGACCCTATTAATATGACAGCTGGATCAATTTTGAAGTGGGCCCGGAGAATCATTTCCAGAGGTTCTTATCCAATCCTTCACTGATTTTTTTTTTTGTTTCTGTTTGTTTGCAGACTATAAGATGCTGATGCAGTGTTTTAGTAGTGTTTTAGTGGTAGTTTTATATCACATATGTTATTAATAATGTTTATAATTTGATTGATTTTTAACTGCTATAAGTTCTTATTCATTGTGTATATAGTTTTGTGTTGGTGTTGATGTGTATGAGAGAAGTATATCTCATTTTTATTTTTTTTTTAAAAAACAGGGGAAATGGATGCCCTAAAAGCATTTGATTAGTGTAATTCATTAACTTCAAAGGGAGAAGTGTCTGTGTTTTTTTGGCAGGTTCAAAAAGGTCACCTGTTCATCTGACCAGACTGTCTGCCTCTGAACACATGAGACCCAGTGAACAGAGAAGTCACCACACAACCTTGGTACTCCAGACATGGATCAGAAGTGGACATGTCAGGACACAGTTGTGTCTGAACACTACACAGACAGTTGCCAACAGAAATTTTATGTTGTTATTATGATGTTGTGTCTCTACAAATTTTTTTTAGTTATCTTCTGTTTTAAGATTTAGAAGGATGTGAAGAACAACCTAAACATCAAAGCCCTCAGCTGACATCACGGGAGCAGTGAACGTTCCAAGACTGAATCGTGTTAACTCATAGTCTATTTGTGAGAGAAATTCTGTAGAAGATCTAAGAAATGTAGAGACTCCATCTAACTATATATAAAGTAAATTGTAGTTGTGTGTTTACCCTTTCAGCAAATTGCTTTCACACTTAGACTACATATATACAAGAGCACGTGTGTTAAAAGTAGTTAGATAATAGTTTAAGATAAAGAGTTTAGCCTGTATAGTAATTGTTATATTAGTATAAAGTATAAGTATTCCCCCTTCAAGAGCTAGTGTAAGCATCTTTGAAAGTTCATTTAACGACTGAAGTTTTAGCTGTGAGTTTGTAAGTATGGTGTCATTTACATGGAACAAACTGCTTATGGTAATCGTGCTGTGTATAGTCCTGACCAACTGTCTGCTAACTAACATCCAAAATCAACAGAACATATGGGTCACTCTGGCACATTGAACTGGCCAAAGGTCAATGTGTTTGAGCCTAGCCATACCTGGAGATCCTTTTCACACCTGAATCATAGGAGTTCCTGAATGGGATCCTCAAGCATTTAAGTTTAATTAGAAATGAGACTTGACTCAATTGATCAGCAATGTTGCAAGAGTGCAATCGCACTGTTGGCTTCACATTAAGACAACTTAAAGCCTGCTGGCAAGCGAAAATTATCGAAATTCTTAATGTTACCATAGAGCCCCCAGAAGAATTAGATTTGTTAGGTTCCACCAATACCTCAGGTGGATGAATAATGTTTGAACCCCAACAAAAGCCATTCTAACAAAGTAATGCAGCAATGGGCTGCAGTCAACCCTATAGCTGATCTCATTCTGCCACTGAAATTAAAGCTTTTTACTCACAGTGCAATCTCACAGGACAATTACCAAAGCGATTACCTAGTTCCATATTCCTAATCTGTGGAGATAGAGCATGGAATGGGATTCCTGTTAATCTACATAGAAGACCTTGTTATCCTGGAAAACTTACTCTGTTTCCATCCAAGCTTACACCAATTGCTGAATTTAGCTGATAAAATAAAAAACATCAAACAGTCAAAGTGAAGCCTGAATGAATGAAGGCTTAGCAACTCTAAAAAGGCTCGCTTGTTAGACTAAGAAAGAATTGAACTTAACATCCACAATTTAAAGTGAACTTTCAGCCGATGTGAGTAGTGTACATCATGCAGTATTACAAAATCGAGCTGCAATTGATTTCTTGCTCTTAGCACAAGAACATGGTTGTGAGGAGTTTGAAGGCATGTACTGCTTGAATCTTAGTGATCATTCAGTTTCCATCCATGAGCAACTACAGCAGCTACAGGATGGGTTTCATGCCCTGAAAGAAGATAGTGACCCCACTGGAAGTTGGTTTGCCAGCTAGGGCATCACTGGATGGTTGAGGTCTCTTGTGCTAGAAGGAGGATGGACATTACTTATAGTGTTAATTGGGGGACAGTCTAAATTGTGTGTTATCTTGTCTTCATAAGAGTATAGAATGAGTCACATCCAAAGCCTGGTGTGTGCAAAAAGAGAAAGGGGGAATTGTTGCTATATTTTATATATTAGTAAAGGCTTGTCTGCACAAACCAGCCTTTGAAATAAGTCGTGATATTAAAGGCTAAAGTCCTTGAAATCTTCCTGCAGAAGAGAGAGTAAAGCAAAACAATATCCCTGTGTATAGGAGGAAAAAATGTAAACCTATGTGCATTAGCCAATGGTAACTTGCTTAGCCTGCGGACCCTGTAAAACCCTATATAAGTGTGCTAAAGATAGAAATAAACGGCATTCACTGTTACTTCTGTGAAGAGTGGTGAAAAAGCTGGCGGTCTCTCAATACATAAATGCAACAAACTCCCTCAACCTTTCATTTCTGGGAAAGGTGAAATTTTAAGCCACAATAACCTTCATTACCTATCTCATTAGTCATCCTGCAGTCATAATTGGTATTGCTAGGCTAGATGCCTGCTTTTCAGCTTTTCCCCTACCCCTGTTGAGCAGAGAGTACAATTATCACCTCTTCTTGGGCTGGCTGTCCCTCTGTGAAATGTCATCAAAAATCTGTGCACATTTTGTGAGGAGAGGATGATTATCATTCAGGAAGACTTCTCTCAATGTTAGTGCACTTTATAAAAGAACCTTAGGAACTGGACATTTTCCTAGTGATGTTTGTGAGGTACTTAACCATCTCAAATGGCAGAAGAATTAGTCTCAGGATTAAAACTACCCTGGTTTCATCCCCTTCTTTATACCGCTACCTGTTGTTTTGTATGTTACTTCATTTCTTTGTAGGACTTTCATATTTGCAAACAAGAATCACATGAGAAAAATTGGGTTGGAAGGGACCTCAATGGATCATTTGGTCCATCCTGGAGTCTGGCTTACAGGCTGATACTGAGTGTGTAAGTAGGACAAAGGGAACTGGGGATGTTGGGCATTATTACCATTAGAAGTCTGTGAGCCTTTAAGCAGTGTTTGTGGTTTCTCAAAGAGAAAGCAAACCTCTCTCACAGCATGGCATGACAGCACACATGAAGCCAGCAAATAAAAGTATTAAAATGGCAGAAACAGCAACCAAAGCTCCTATTAGACTGAGGATAATAGTAAAATAAAATTTTACTTTTAGAATTTGATGTGTATAAGTGACCTTCTCCCAAGTAAGAACAAACAGGACAAGATGAAATGTTTTCAAGTTGCACCAGGGCAGGTTTAGATTGGATTTTAAGAAAGAATTCTTCATGGAAAGTGTTGGCAAAGCATTGGAGTAGGCTACCCAGGAAAGTGGTTAAGCTACAGAGATATTTAGAAGAGGTGTTGATATTATACTGAAGGACAAGGTTTTGTAACAGCAGTACTAGGTTAGCAGCTGGAGTTATAGTTTTAGAGATCTTTTTCAACCAAAGTGATTCTGTGATTGTATAAATAGGTACTACTGCTGAAGGAATAGTTAAGGCAAGTCTGTATTTTAAAACAGAAAGAGATCATAGTTTTCTTTGTAAATAGGCCTGTCAGTACAGCCCACTCACCCCAACTGTAAGGCATATTTTTCATATCTCTTGAATTTTTGGCTTGTCTAAAGCCTTTTGATTTTTTTTTTTTAACACAGATACATGTTAATTTATATATATAAAAGGTGAATTGTTTTTATGGAAAAGCTTTGGACAGAAACAATTAATTACTTTTACCTCCAGGCACCACTGTAATATCAAACTCAGGTCCAGGTTTAAAGAAATGTAAAACTTTAACTTCTGGCACTCCTCAGCAAGAACAAGTATTTTATCACCATGTGCTGAAATTTATGGCATTGAAATCAAGAGCCAGCTAAAAGCTGACTCAACAGATTGTACTTGTAACATGGACAGAAGAATGCCTAAATTATGTTTGCCGGGCAGAGTATGTCATCTAAATTAATACAGAGGAATTGCCTCATAAGTCATCTCTGCAGTTGCTCTGCATTGCACTATTTGAGGACCAGAATTCAGCACTACACTAATTTTGCAGATGTAGCACTGATTCATCTGGTCTGGATCTTCGTATTTTGTTACACAGAGAGAGTTTTAATGACACTCAGATTATTCAGAGAACCATGCTAGCTAGGCCATTAGACACAGCATTAAATCTCCAAGGAGCGTAATGTATTTTATATGAGGTGGTAAAGTGTTGCTGATGACACCAGTGAAATATTTAAAATATAGTGTATTTCACCAAAAGATAAACAAATGCGAGAAATACATAAAAACAGGCAATATTGTTCAATTATTACTGGGGTTTCTTCTGCTTGTAGGGACACCAAAGAAATTTAATTTTAAACTACGTGACTACCCTGGGTGTTGCATTGTATAGACCTGCATTTCATACTTACTGTGAGCTCTCTGAAGAAGTCAGTATTGGAGAGCAGAGATTTCTTTCTGCAATGTTGAGGAATTCAGAAGCCCTGAGGCTTTGGAGATATTTTCCTTTTTTTTTGGGGGGGGGGTGGGGAATGGTGGAGAGAAGTGTGTGTGTTAAACCTGTGGGGGGAAAAAATCAAATTATGAAAAAACTTGGAGAAAAAAACTTCTTGAGAAACTTGCATAGCCTCTTATATGTGACAGCCAGCAAGTGGGATCTGCTCCTGGGCTGTGAATCATATAATAATTGCTGGGCATTCAACAGCAATGACATATTCATGACAGACCCTAAATTCCTGAGGGTTACTTCATCTCGCTAGAAACCAGTCACACTGTTTAAAAAAATTAATAATTAATAAAAAATAATAAAAAAAATATTTGATGCTTGGAAAATTACATACATTTCAATGAAAACATGTTTTTCTGAAATTTTCCTGGCTTGCTTTGTTTGGGGTATTCGCCCAGAAAAGTGTTGGCATTTATTAAGACAATTCTCTGGTCTGAGTTTGCTTCAGCAAATCATGGCCTCATTCCAGCCTGCTGTTAATGACAATACTGGAGTGATGCACACCAGTCTACACATTATTGTGCAGAGGGAAGAAACTGCATAAAATAGTCTATTTAACAACAGAGAAAATAGGTAAACTTGACAGGCTTTGGAAGCAGACTAACTATAGTTAGGCACTGGCAAATGTAAGAAGCATAATGTAATCATGTGCTCGTGCTTTTATTGAACACAAAATTAATTTGAGAAAAAAAGTGGAAAATGCTTCACTCCAAAGTGGTATCTCTTGTAAGAAAATAGCTGATTTCTCCAGGGGGTTCATTGAGGAGGAATTAATAGTTTGTTTTTTATTTTGTATATTGCTCTCCCACGTTTTGTTTTTTTTTCTGGTGGGTTTTGTTTTTTGTTCATTTGTTTTAGTTTTGTTTTGTTTTTTGTTTGTTTTACAGTAGAAACTCTTGCTGTTAATAATTATAACCTTTCTTTCCTAAGCAGTTTTTGGTAGATGTTCAAGGTTTGAGCACTGTGACAATGCTTCAAAAACCAAGAGTATTCTCTGTAGCTCCCAGCATTTATGTTTTGAAATTCATTGCCTGCACCATTTGTATGCTGAGTGCAACACCACCAGAACAGAGCTGATATGCTGTTGATACACTTGAGCAAAAGGAAATCATATGACCCAAGATGCTCAGTAAGGCCCTGAAAACAACTGAAATATGCCAGACGAAGCAACAAACTGCAGCTCTCTTTTAGGAATGGCTTGGTTTTGAGCCTCCTTTTCTCAAAGGACTGAGCTGTCAGAAGACCATGAAAAACACTGTTATGGGTCAAAGAAAAGTCATCTCTACAGCATCTCCAAAAATTGGTCTAATTCCTGTGTGCTGTTTTGTGGGCTAGTCTCATAACAATAGTTTGAAGATGCTATTTAAATGTGTAAGTGCAAAGAAGGGCAAGAAGTGACTGTACTGTAGGGAATTAAATGAGTGAGTTATGTATGAGGTAATGTTTGCATAGTACATTATCTCCAGGCCTAGAAGGAGGGTGACAGAAGAGGGGACTAACTGCATGATGTAGGCCCTAAGGATGTTCATACAATAATGAATGACAGAATGTGTTCACACTTTCAGGGGATGGATAAATAATCTATAGACCTTGTCTGAAAGGAAGAAATGAATAGTTCAGACTGCCCATAAAGTCCCTAGTATTTCTCCTAGATGGCTTTCGTCATAAAAACAGGTTAAAACATAACTAATTTTACCAGGTCATATACATATGTGTACATAGACACACATATAGGTGTTTTTCAAGACAGGATGTATTAGATGCCCAGAAATTAAAAGCATTTGTTAACCTATGGTAAATTATGCATAAGCATAGGTATTTCTGCCTACTTTTTACCAACTTTTTTTACTTCTGTTGTGCATGACTTTAGTTGTTTCCCTTTGTTAAAAGGAAAGGTTTTGTTGTGTGTTCTTTTGTTTATTCTGCCAAAGAGGAAGAAAAACCCCATACCTGTGACAAGCATGTTATATGGACAAGAACACATGGAGAATGGAGCCAAGGCACTGTGCCTCACTGACTGTGAGGCCACACTTGCAAGCTACACATTTTTTCCAAAATGTTGACAAATTGCTATGTAATTATGTTCAGCCGCAACAATGACGGATATACTTACAGAGGAGATAATGATTGCTGCAGGCAAAGTAGTAATGCAGTTGAGATTCTTGCACTGTGAGGTTACCCTGACTTTGTACACACAAACATCATCTGGACTATATATAAGTCCATATAAACCCAGCTGACCCATTAGTACAGTGTGTTCAGGCAGACCAAGTCCTGCAGCCAGAGACACATAAGGGGTTGATTGCACTTGGCATGGCATTTGCCTTCAATTGATTTCAGCTTTAATTTAACTTTTTAGGGACCAACCAGATACAGCTGTGTAGAGCAGCTATGAGGCCTATCTCTCCATGAAGAACAGCAGAACTCCTTGGCAGACTCCAGCTGCCTGGGCTGTCCTTGCTCAGCTCCTCTGCTGGCCAAGGCCCAATGCCCCAAGCCTCATGCTGCTTGTGAGACTTCAGCCATGCTTTTCTTCAAGAATCTCAAAACACTTCCCTGATAAGTGTCCTGGATCCAGCTGGGATAGAGTTCATGTTCATCTTAGCAGCTGGTACAGTGATGTGGCTTGGATTTAGTATGAGAATAACATGGATAACACACTGATGTTTTGGCTGTTGCTCAGTAGTGCTTACCATAAATAAAGCACTTCTCAGTATCCCAGGCTCTGCAGGGAGAGGGTGCACAAGAATCTGGGAGGGAGCATGGCTGGGACAGCTGAACTGAACTGGCCAAAAGAGAATTTCATATTTTAGTTTCAAGTAAGTTAATGTCTTAGAATGTCATGGTCAGGATAAACTGGGGAGGGTTACCCAAAAAGAGGACAATCACTGTTTGGGAATAAGCTGCATATTGGTCAGTGGGTGGTGAGCAATTTTATCGTGTGCAACTTGTCTGTTGTGGGTTTT
>NC_031771.1:993975-1004047 GCF_001522545.3 Parus major
CCCTCATTACTAGAATTGGTTTTGTTATTATTATTTTATTTATTTAATTATTTTAGTTTCTATTATTAAACTCTTCTTAGCCTTTTATTATTAAATCTCCATGAGGTTCTTTTTCTCTTTTTTTGATTCCCCTCCCCATCCCACAGTGGGGAAGAGGGAGTGAGTGAGCACCTGTGTGATACATAGTTGCTGGATAGAGTTAAGTCTTGACAGTAGGATGGAATTCATCAGCCTTCTCTGAAGGCTAATTGGTATGGGAAAGATAGAATAATAATACAATCAGGGAGCATTGATGTTTTTCCCTGAAGCGTTTTTCTAGGATATTTTAGGATGATGTCTATGGCACAGTGACTCAGTTCATGAAGACCTCCAGTCTCCCAAAGCAGTAAGAATTCCCCAGTCAACAGACCTCCTCAGATTTTGCTCCTGTTGTAGAATGCTGTGAACAATAGGGAAATATGTGGGGAAGAAGAACAGCAAAAATTTGCTGTTCTAGTTATTTGGGTATCTCATATGGAGGGTGCATACCCATAAGGCTATATTATAGGCATTCTATATGTTGATCACATTTAGCAAAATGACAGTGGTTATGCAGAGATGTTTGTGTTAGCAAATTTGTCCCAAAGTTACAAGTTATTTACTCTGAACTATGCATGTACTTTGAACCTAAAGCTGAATTTTCTCTGCTTAGTGGGCTATTTTTTTCTCCTTAGGAGGTTTAATTTGTTCAAGCAGTAGAAATGACCTTGCCAGAGCAATGACTTGTTTTCAGGTATCGTGAGAAGCACACAGAAGATACAGTTAACTGTTGCACTTTATTGGATAATGCATCTGAATCCTGGAAGCCCGGAACTCATTGACTGTGAATAATAGAGGATGGCTCTTCCTGTACTTCCTGTAGAACACCAGATGCAGAAATTTTAATCTTTATCAGAAAATTAACTTTCCTACAAAAAGCTTTAAATGTTGCTTTGAGATATATATCAAGAGAAACTGTAAGTCACCTGTCCCTTTACACTGAGTATTTCTGTTCCTCAGAGATGTCCCTGAGGATTGTGCTCTCATGCTGAATGAAGAGGATTCCAGGGCTGGCCAGAGATCCATTGATAGGGAATGAAGGGTGACACATGTAATGTGTATCAGATGAGCTACTGCTAGGTTACGTGTCTGGCAGAACTGGATATTTTCCAGGGTGACTTTTAATACTTTGGGGATTAAATCTGAGCTGATGCACTGATGGATGGGGGTTGGCAGTATGGTGACTGCTCTGAGTGACAAAAAGGAGGGAGAAATTTGCACTCTGAAACACAATTCACCTATACAAAACCTGTACTCTATCCCATACTCCATGTTCCTAGAGGTGAAAAGCATCCCTGTTAAGATGCTGGAGGTATGTTGTGGCTTATGATCAGCACTTTGAGGAGTTCGTGGTGGGAGTTGAAAATTTAGTGAAGTGTGATGTACAAGAAAACAGAGGAGCCTGGTGAAAATCTATAACAAACTTCATGTCTCCTACCAGTGGGTTATGCCTCCCTCCTGGTGGAGGGAGAAGGCTGTCTGTCTTCCGTACTGGGAAGTTCTTGGGATCTGTGATGGCCATAAAAATTAGCAGAGAGAACCCCTGAAAGAATAGTATCTGTCAAAGCCTCCATCCTGTAGGCAGTTGCATTGTCTATCTGCCCTCTGCCCTTGATTACCTCTTCGGGTCCCTAAGCCAGAATGCACTAAACCCCTCACAGATTTTTCTATGATGACACAGCTGAAAAACAGACTAGAGCATTTTGTTTGAAATCCAGATAACAGAAAGGCAGATTGTGCTGGAAGAAAGTCCAATACAATTTAAAGAAAAGTCATGCTGCTGTATAAGGTTCCATCACTCAAAGTTATATGATACAAAAAACAAAAAAGTACAGAAAATTTAATTTTAATTTAGTGGAAGTAATTTTGATTTGAGCTATGATGCATGCTGTCTACTGAAAAAAATAATTTATTGACTTTAACTGTAAAAGAGTGAAGCCTTTTGCTTCAAAGAACCCATCAGCAATCTGTGTTTCCTGTTTTATCAGTAAGCGAAGCTGAGAGAAAATAACAGAGGGTATTACCCTTACCACCAGAAGTGAATGTTCATGAAATATAGCCCAATCTACCTCCGATGTGTTATGTTTTTTAACAGTAATAGTAGGGGTGGGGCAAGATGAATAATTAGCTCAGATCAAAGATCCCTTTTTTCCTCCTGAGAAGGTGGCAGTGGCTGGCACTTGGGAAAATGACCGTATTATTTTAGTGTGATGGTTGAAGCAGAGACAAACAGCTTCAGAAGACATGTAGAATGAGTTTTAGGGGGTGATAGGAGCATGAGAAAGATTTTATATCTGGATTCACATCCCCCTGAAAGAAAAAAATTCCAGTAAATTCATTGCCTCCTCAGAAGGAAAATAAACTTCTTCTAGACATAGAAAAAAACTAAGATTAGATTCTTCAGTGGACTTAGTACTGCAATGCAGGGAGATGATGCAGAGGGAGAGCCCAGATGGCTGGGTAGAGCACTGGATGGAGCATGGCTGTGTTGGGTCAACAGCCTCCCTGGGCACATAGAGCACAGACCAGTTATCAGTGGACTCTGTCCTAACACAGCCAGAGCCCTTCTGATACCTGTATTGCCTTGAAAAGCGCCATCCAAATTTGGAAATATCTCTTGATGGGCTAAGACTGGGGCTTATAAAAACCAGCATATTGAGTAGGAAGCTGTTTATCTTGCCCAGCAGAAGCAAGAGAAATTCTTAGCTGATTTACTCAGAAATGAAAGGTCTCTGTGTGTGTCCAGGATGCACAGCTCTGAAAGCTGGCCAGCCCTGAAAGCTGGCCAGCCCCTCCCTGCTCTGAAAAAGCAAACAAGCAGAAAAATCCTATGAATCAAAGCATCACAGAATGTCAGGGATAACTCAACAGACTGGATTGTTCAGAGCTCCATTCAACCTAGTCTTGAACACTTTTGGGGATGGGGCATCCACAAGTTATGTGGGCAAACTAATCATCCTTGAAGTAAAGAATTTCTTCCTAATACCTCATCTAAACCTGCCCTCTTTCAGTTTGAAGCAATTCTCCCTTTTCCTATCATTACCTGCCTTTGTAAAATATCCCTCTCTAGATCTTTTGTAGGTCACTTCAGGTACTGGAAGGTAATTCAAGGTCTCCCTGGTGTGTTTCCTTCTCTAGTGTGAATACCCCCAGCTCTCTTCACAGGGGAGATATTTCAGATCTGTGATCACAATCCTGGACCTCCTCTGGACTCACTTGGAGAGGTCACCAGTGTCATGCCAGGCTTTCTGAGGGCTTGAGGGGATTTTGGATTCTACCACTACTGAGGAAGAGAGATGTTATCTCCCTGAGCTAGGGTTCCTCATTGATTTAATATTGAATGCATTGGTGCAAGCAGAGCCACTTCAGCTTATCCCTGAGTGATGAGGGAAACACATGCTGGTGAATACTCCAGGGGATTTGTCATGGCATAAGTGCTGGGGAGGTCTGTGTGTATCCAGCCTGAAATAGTTCTGTGAGTTAAGGCAAGTTACAGTCCAGTATTTTCAGCATCTAAATTTCAGATGAAATCACTTTCATGCAAGATGAAGATCATAATTAAGTCTTATCTGCAGAATCCATTTCTTACTTTCCCAATTACAAAATGGACAACTGTTTTACATATGTTCACTGTCTGTTTGTTTATGCTTAGCTACTCAACTGTTACTCTAGTTCAATTTGATAGAAAATTCCAGAGGGCCAGATTGTTAAACAGTGTAAATTAACCAGTTCCACTGACATCAGCTGAATTTCATAAGCAGGAATTTGGGGCCCTCATGGGTGGGCTTAACAGAAAAGCGGTGTGATCTGTTTGCAAACAAATGGAAATGTGTAAATTGAAGTGATGCTTCAGCTGTGGTGGTTCAGACTTTCAGGATGTAAAGTATTCCAGAGCCATGGGACTTATTTTTTAGTAGTATCCAATTTACCTTAAAGCTTACAGATATAAATCCTTTTTCCACTGTTCTAAGCTTCCCAAACATTTCAGGTGACTGCACTGATGGTAGCTTGAATGGCAGTTGAATTTCACTTAGTTTAAAATTCTATATCTGAAAAAATAAAAAAGTTTGGATAGAGGTGATGTGAATACAGAATAAACTCAAGTTCAGATAGAGTTTCACTAGGGTCAGACCTTTTATGTGCTTGTGAGCAATAAAATTCCAAGATATCACGTTCAGATTAGATTGGAAGAATGCTTTACATAATCCTCTGAGAAGGCAGACCAAAACTCCATGAAACCAAAAGCACAGGCTTTTTAATTCTCCTGGAATGGAAGTTGAGGAATATTGTATTGTGCATCCATATTATTGCAAATGAGATGATATATTTGTAAAAGTGAGATTCTGTCATGTTTTGAATTATAATGCTGTAAAGAAGCGATTGAAGAAGTAAAAAAAACCCACAACAATCCCAACTCCAAAAATCATTATCAGAAGACATAAATTTAAGTTGCATACATTACTCCAGACTGAAAAGATGTTCTGGAAAACAAACAGGAGATGCTTTAGTAGCAGTAGCCAAATACAGAAACAACAAGAAAATAATAACCGGAAAAAGAAGACAACAGCATAAACGAGGCAAAAATATTTGGAAGTGTGCCAAGCAGATATATACAAAGCTTCTCTGGCCTTCATTTTTGCAGTGGTTTTTACATTTACATTTTTGAGTGTACTTATGTAGAACTGGGTTCTTTGTAACATTCATCATCCTGTCAGGGGAAATCCTTCCAAATTTATTTTAGTAGCTATTTGCTTTACTTTAATTTTTTTTTGTTTGTTGAAAAGAATATTAAGCTCTCATTCATGTGTGCCAAAGAGCAACAAAGATTAAAAACCACCAGTTTTCCTGAAGAAGAAATAAAATCAGACTTTCTTAGTTGCTGGTACTATATAACTGAATATTACAGCAGTAGCTATGAGAATTTTTTTTAATCCATTACATATAAAAAGCCAACTGAGGAAAAACTTATAATAAACCACTATGTAGGCATTATGGTATTCTGGTAGCAAAAACAGTAAAACATGAGTAGTTTATGATGTCTTCAGACTCCGAGGACCTGTATCATGTTTTCCTAGTTTCAACACTTTCATTATCCTATACCACCATGAGGAGCAACATAATTTTCCTGAGTTTATGGCTTGTTGTGGCCACATATTCACAGACTTCTGAGGAGGAAGGTCCCCATCAGTGTAGTATTTTGTGTGTTTTGTTTATAAAAATGTCGTTTCCTTGTGCACTAAACCCTAGTATTGGGAGGGACCAGGAAGCCTGAAGATATTTCTTCTAGAACAGCCATTCTCCTGAAAATTAGCAGAACTTCAAGAAAAAGAAAAAAAGAAATGCTGGTTTTATTTATTTATATTAAAGACCCAGTAAGAAAAAAGCCCAAAACCCACAAGCAAAAAGCAAAAAACAAAACAAAAAAAACCCCAAACCAAAACAAAAACACCCCAAAAACCCAAACAAATGTAAACCCAAAACCAAAGCAAACAAACAAAACACACACACACACACCACCAAAAAAAAAAAATCCTCAAGAAACTGGAACTCAGAAGAAAAAGGGGAAAAGAAGGAAAAAAAAAGAAGGGAAAAAACCCATTAAAAAACACCAATGAAGTGATTTTTTGCTTTTTTCATTTGCAATAGTGGTGATAATATTTCAGTGGGACACTCAATAATAAGAACTACTGTGTTTGGGCCTGTTTCTCATAGCCCAGAAACAGTGCATGAATCATCCTTTGCTCCCTGTGGATGACAGACTCCTGGCTGCTTTTAAAGAGTACTGACTTTTATTTTTGCTAAAATAAAATATTTTTTAACAAGTCTTCCTGCTTAGTTGGGGACTTCCCTGAAAAGCAGCAGACTGTGAGACTGCTAATTTGTAATCCACCTTTTACCCTTTCCAGTGGTTCCAGTCGAATTGCAGGTGTGTTAGAGAGTTGGGAAGCTGCTGGATGCTAATCTGCTTTTTCCTTCCTCTCTGGTTTCGCTCTCCCAGTGATCCCCACTAGATGGTGGTATCAGCCCAGCTCAGAATTCCATCTCCTCCGTCTATCCCCCGTTGCACCTGCAAAATATCGATCTGATGGGGATTTGCCTTTTTTGCTGTTGCTATTTTGTGGAAGGAATCGGTGTTCTTGCTGTTCTGAGGTGTTTCGTGCTGCTTCTAGGGTGGTGTCTCAGCATGAAAGGTGATACCAATGTTTGTTGTATGGGGTCGGTGCAAGCCCCGGTGACAATCCAGGCTGGGGATGAGCAGATGGAGAGCAGCCCTGCAGAGGACTCAGGAGTGGTGGTGGAGGAGAGGCTGGACGTGCCCTGGCCAGGAGCACTCACAACCCAGAGAGCCAAGTATGTCCTGGGCTCATCCAGAACACTGTGGGCAGCAGGGAAGGGTGGGGATTTTGCTACTCTGCTCTGCTCTGATGAGAGCTCACCTGCAGTGCTGCATCCAGCTCTGGGGTCCCAGCACAGGAAGAACATGGACCTGTTGCAGCAACTCCAGAGGAGACCACAAAGATGGTTGGAGGAACAGAGCACCTCTCCTGTGAGGAAAGGCTGAGACAGTGATATTTGCTCAGCCTGGAGAAGACTCTTGGGACAGCCTGTTGCTGCCTTTCAATACTTAAAGGCGGTTTATAATAGGGATGCAGACAGACTTCTTACCAGAGCCCATTGTGATAGAACAAGGGAAAATGTCTTTAGACTAAAAGAGGTTCAATTTAGATTAGATACAAAGAACTTTTTACTATGAGGGTAGTGAATCACAGGAACACGTTGCCCAGAAAGGTGGTAGATGCCCCATGCCTGGAAACATTCAAGGTCAGATATCGGTGATTGAGAGACAGAGACATAGTCGAGATTAGAAGACAATTTTATTGAGTATACAAAGTATACAAAGTGTTTATATAAGGTTTTACTTGTATGGCACTTACATAGGGTTTTATTCTTGGTAACAATCTCCTTTTGGGTACACATTCTTCATGACATCACTTCACTTGGTAACATTATCTTATCACAAAGTTTCACAACATGTTTCTTGGTCACTTATTGCCCATGGAGCACTTACCTGTGTCTGTCTCTCCCACGATTTCTGCTTGATCAGGCCTAAGGTATCAGGCTCCTTTATCAGTTCTACTGTACTCTCTGTTTTACTCCCCATAGTCAGGTTGGATAGATGTCCCTGCTTATGGCATGGGGGTTGGACTAGATGACCTTGAAAGGTCCATTCTAACCCAAACCATTCTGTGATTCTCCTCTTAGGTCTAAGGTTGCACACATGGCAGCTTCATGCAGATCAGGCTGAAGACTGTTGAGAGAAGGAAGTAAGAACCATCTTTCTAACAGTTTTGGTTTTTTGCCCTCAAATTTATTACCTTATATCTGTTGCATACTCTATTTTTTCATTGCAATATTTAACATAGATAGCAGCTAAGAGGAGAGCCATTAATAATGTCTCAGAACAAGCTATATTTTAGCAGCTGTATATTGCAACATACAGTCCTTACTGGTGTTTAAATTTATCTTTGGTTTAGATGCATAATTCGGGTCAGAAATCCTGGTGCTTGTTCTGCATGTGTTTTATGCTTTTATCACCATAATTATTCAAAATAAGTATTCTTTCAGAAAAGACAGTGTTAAAATGGAGCCAGGAGTACAAACTCCTGCTTTTCTTCTTGCAATTCAGAGAATATATAGAATGATAGAAAAATGGGCTTCAGTTTCCCAGGCTAAATGTTACCTGTTTTGCTTTAAAAGACATATATCTTTAAATTCTCCTTTCCATTTTCACTGTTCTCCTGACCTTTTTCGGTCATTTCAAGTGGCAAGTACAGCAAAGTATTTTGATGATGAGGGTTTTGAAAATGTTTGGTAAATTAAGCAGAAACTTATAAAGGGGAAGACAGTGTGAGTGGGGTGGGTTTGTCCATGAATAAATAAATAAAGCCAAAAATTTACTGAAGATTAGTGAGGAAAAAGGAAGGATTCTTGTGTGTGCAGACTGTATATTGCACAGAGCATAGTAAATGAGACAGATAAATATGCATTCTTCCAGTCATGTCTTTCCAATGTGTTTTAAATTATGGGATCTTCTTGTTTTCAGTCATACCCTTTTAAGATAGAAAATTAAAAAAATACTAACAGTGAGAGTATGTTAAAACCTCAGATATTTTGCTTATAAGGCTGGTAGTGATTAAATTAAAGCTTTATCTCAGCCATACTAATGAGATGCAATTGCATTGTTGTCTTTAATTATGTGATTGCTTGGACCAAACCCTCAATGCATATAAATGACTGTAGCTCCCTCAGAGTCAATGCCAGTGTACACTAATAGAGAATGTAACTCCTTTTCTTGAACAAAGTAATTTTCCAGAGAAGAACCTTCATTTACTTGAATTAAAAGAAATTCTATGTGTTAAATATTTGAATCTGGTCTACATACCCACGAGTGTAGGGGGCTGCATAAGCTTATCAAGTGCAGTATACCAGGAACTGTGTTGTTACTATACATCATTAAAGACTGATCATATACTTAAAAACCTCTATCATCATCCATATGGAAAAGGGGCAGAGCTCTGGAACCCATTTTTGGCTAGCAGCTACCTAAATGTGCAGTTCCCCCATTCTATTAATGTGTAATTTTATAGGGCTGCTCTGGACCATCTTCAAGTATTATTGCAGCATTTCTTTCATATACCTCTCTCATTCCAGGATGCAAATATATTGCTCCTAATGTTTCAGCCTATTCTTGTTTTGCATCAGCAGTTAAAGTAAAAAAGTTAAATCTAATATTTCCAACCTTCCCCATACAATTTCCTTGATTATAAATACATAATGGTTTTGGATTCCCTGTACTGAATTGCTGCAGGCTCCCTGTGATCATTAAAGGTTGCTGTTAAATACTGATTAGTTTTAAATACCCCAGCAGGCATTAAAAGCCTGCCATGAAGGTAATGACTGGTCCACATCTCTCTGACAGTGGGGCTGCAGTGCTAGGTTTAAGTAGCAGACACAACAGAGAGGACCCAGGTAAACCCTGCACTTGCTGCCATATGCAGGCTCCTCTTGCCTTGATTTTTCATGAAAACTGTTGTGTATTTAAATTTCCTGGAGCATAATTAATAAACATGACAATGAAGTGAGACTTGGCACAAAGCCATTTCCTGTCCAGCACATGGGCATAGTAGCATAATTGCAGTTATTTACATTTACATTTACATCCAGCTGACTGAACTAACAGCACAGTATCATTTTTTTTTCCTCTTTGAATAGAGAGGTTATTAAATTAAGCAGGTTAATGTATCTGCAGCATTTCACCCCCTGCTATCCCTGCAGTTATAGTAAATCTGCCACCTGTTTATTTCCATAAAAATTCAATTACAGCACCACCTGTTTATTCTTCTTATGTGTGTTGTTAACTTCAGGCAGTTTCAGACTCGAAGTGCGTGGCCTGTTCCTTTCCAAAGCTGTTTTTCTGATGCTTCTCCTTAGTTAGTAGCTTTTTATTTTGCTAAGTATTCCCAACCCCTTGAAATGAGAGAATAGATTTCTGCTGTGGTGTTTTGCCTTGGTGGTGCAAAAGGCACAGCAATGTGTGCAGATACACATACACACGTCCTACCATGGGGCACAAGCTGGCTGTAGGCTTCCAGCAGTAGCAGTTAAAAGAGGTTAATAATGACTAAAAGTAAACCAGACATCTTTTAAAATCATGCATAAATTCTCCCTCTTTCTTCCTTGTCGCCTCAGGGCGAGGCGTAGCGACCCGGTTCATGGAAGACTCAACAGCTAAACTTACAGGCCTGTCGGGCAAATCACGCGCTAACACCAATGTGGTGGACGGTGAAAAGCATTTATTTCCAGTGAGCTAGGTTTTTATATCACCGAGTTACGATGACGTAATCACCGTGATATTATGGGTAATAGAACATTGTGGAAAGAGGGGCCCTATCTTCACGTACAACGCGAGATCTTCCGATCGGCGTTCCCTGTC